>NC_056583.1:11472891-11664662 GCF_018340385.1 Cyprinus carpio
CATTACCTACACAATGGCAATGACAAATGAGATGCATAACATAACATGAGCTTCTGCAAAAGTGTCATGGTCTTTCATTTCATTTTGGACTCTTGAGCAGTGGATTTGGTCTTATTTCCCGGTTATTAATATATAGGCTATAAATCCATTGCTCAAGGGTCCAACATGAAATGAAAGTCCAGAGCAGTCAAGTCCATCCATTGCTGAAAGATTATGTCATCAAGGAACTTATTTTTGCTAGTTAAATGAACATTACACAGATTATTAGGAAATGAAAAAAAAACAAAACAAAAAAAAAACAAAAGAAAAAACAAGAAACACCAGGAAATGGCAAAACATTTACTCAAACCAAGTTATTTAAAACTGTACCACTTTATTGTCAGTTGTTTTTAAAGAATATACATTTTTTTTGTATTGAATATATTAGGACATAACGTGGACATGAAAATGTAATGCTTAACAGGAGTTGCCCAACCCAATAAATATTATGATAAAACAATAAATAGTTCTCAGTGTGTTTTATTAATTTCCAAACATAAAACCACACCCGTGGTACCCGCCTATTTGTAAAGAACACGTGAACGCGCCTCGCGTGGCAGTGATGTATCCATGAAGTCGTTACTACAAAGATGGCGGATTTCCTGCCCTCCCGGACAGCTTTAGTTTGTATTCCCAATTGTCTTCTCTCTAGTAGCGAAGCTGACCAAATCAGAAAGTCTAAGGAGATCGATAAAAGCCTGAATCGAGAGAAGACTTATGTGAAGAAGCTGGTGAAGATCTTGCTGCTAGGAGCAGGCGAAAGTGGCAAGTCAACTTTCCTCAAACAAATGCGCATAATTCATGGGCAGGACTTCGATCAGCGGGCCAAAGAAGAGTTCCGGGCTACAATCTACAGCAATGTTATCAAAGGTACCACACCAGTAGATTGAAATCGAAAGAGACAAGTTTATTATTAAAAAGGAACACTTAGTGAAATCTCAATTTTATTGTAGCGGCAGGGAAATGTGTTTTATCGACTTCTTTCGCCTAACTTACGCTAACTTTCGATTCCTCACCCAGCCCATAGACGACGCGAAGGCCAGTGGTTTTAAATGTTGGGTTTGTTGAACACCAATTATACATGTTCAGAAAAAACATATGTAGACTTAGAAAACGGACACGACTGTTTCTAAAACATATATGTAGCCTATGTTCAAATCTCACGTAATACTTTCAGTAAACTTGGCGCCTCTAGAGAAAGAACAGCGCCTACTTTGGTCTGTTAGTCATCTGGATGTGTGATTGTTTTATGACATTATTCTGATATATGTATCTCAAATGTTTCTTGAGACCCACCTGACAAAACGGCTAAAAAACGAAAAAAAGACGCTACAGAATTAGTATGGAAAAGTGAGGAATTATTTTGATTAACCTGTTTAACAGTAACGTTACTTAGGTTTGATCTTCTGCTCCCATTTCTGACAAAATGCGGTTTTCCTCTTAATATTAGTCAACCCCATTAAATACACACATTTATTTAATATGCATTATATAATATTCACTTACATGAATGAATTAATGTAAGTGTGTTTTTTACTGATTTTACTTCAGTCAAAACGTATTACATAACTATTTTTAATTCCATTTATTACATGTAGAAACATTTTTGTTTTTTCTGATGTTACTAGCTACTTAAATTAGCTAAATTGTCATTTTCATAAGTTTGATCATGTTGACAAAATGGTATCTTATGGTCTGAGAATGCAAAGTAAATGTTTTAAAGAACATCATGTCAGCAGCCTCAAATGTATTTTTATAGTACACTGATTAATGCAGTATGTGAATATCTCTAATGGTCTGTTTAGGTGTCCGAGTGCTGGTGGATGCCCGTGAGAAGCTGCACATCCCTTGGGGAGATCCTGAGAATCAGGTTCATGGGGAGACAGTGATGGCCTTTGACACCCGCTCATCCATGATGGCCAAAGTGATGGTGGAGACCAAAGTCTTTCTCAACTACCTGCCCTCCATCCGTGCTCTGTGGCAAGACAGTGGTATTCAGAATGCCTACGACAGACGGAGAGAGTTTCAGCTGGTAAAAATGAAATGATTACTCATTATTTAATATTACTTATTGTACGTCATGAACTGATCATTTCAGTCGTTCTTAGTCCCTGTGAAGTAAAGTTTTGGATATAGAATCCACTCACACTGTTTCATGAGATTTGTGTAACTGTGGGGGCCTTAAACTTGAAGGAATGTTGATCTGTTGTCGAACAGTTTGGTATTTTGGATCATTAGAGATAAGCACAGTGTACTTGCATAATTACTCCCATCAAGCTTTTCCAGCAAAGCATTAATCATGGTGCTTATATATTTAGAATGTAATTAAGCAGCCGTGTTTTGATATTGTTGGACTGATTATGCTCAAGAACTCATGTTGTGAGCATAGCATGGACAGTGTTTGAAACCTGAGAGTAATGCACAGGTATGAGTTGGAACACAAATGAAGTCACTTTTTACTCATGACAATGAGGGCATTCTCTCTGTGCGTGAGTATAGTTTGCATTTCAGTTATGAAGATAAGATCATGCATGTTCAGGGGTAGAACCCTTGTGACTGAGATTAGGATTTAGCTCAAATTTTCCAACTAAAATCTCCATTGTTGTACAAGGTGTGATTAACATGTTTATCCGTATTTATTTAGTGATAAACATTCATTCATTTTTGGTGACCAAGTCACTTTCTCTACTTAAGGCTGATTTGCATTCCCCACAAAGCAAGCCAATAAGAGGCCACACAGCAGAGCCTCATTTTCCTGATTTTGTGTTAGGTAAACTTGTTTATGAATAAGGCCAGAGTAACCTGCAGTATATCATAGCCTTGGACCAGCAAATCTGGTGGAAAATATTGTATAGTTATGTTCTACTGTGTGTGTATGTGTGTGTGTGTGTGTGTGAAAGAGAGTGAGAACCAATAACAATTATTTATTTATTTTTTATTTTTTTGGACAGGATTGTATAGTGTAACAGAAAATGGATAAAACAGGGAAATTGGGACCCAGCACAAGACAAATACAAAGTTGCACATTTTGCACCAAAGCTTACATATTGGAGACCTAATTATGATTGTGTGTGTCTCTTTTTTAAATCTTTTTAGGGTGAATCTGTGAAGTATTTCCTGGACAATGTGGATAAACTCGGACAATTGGTAAAAAAAAATATAATTTTATAAATATTAATGTTGTCTTCAGTTACTGGTATCTAGAGCAAAAGGTAGTTGGTATTATACCTGTATGTACATAATGCAATTTAATGACCCCAAAAGAGATGTACACAGAATTGCTGAAATTAAATGAAACTTCAAATTCACAGGAAAAAAGCTTGTTTTTTTGTTTATTTGTTATTCATTAAAAATGCTATTGATAGACTTTTGGGTGTACTGACGTTAGCTTGGATGATATAGTGTTTTTTACTGGTACTGATTTATTGCGTTGTACCTTTAATACAGGTTAGAAGTGCGCAACGTGACATCTTATCTCACTGATTAATTCCATTCCACAAAAACTATAAATATACCTACAGTTCAAAAATAATCAACCCCCACCCCTTTAAAATAATTAAATTTTGTTGCTTTGCAGCTTGAAATGAAGACGAACCTCCAAGTGAAAGATATAACGGCAACATGTCAGAACAAAAAACAGAATTACTGAGTTGGGAAAGGGTCAACCCCCTCCTAAAATTGACTTGTAAACTCAGTCAGGTGTAGCGAATCACCTTCTCAATGGCACACAAAACCATTTAACTTTCAACTGATTAGCTGTGATCATTTCGAATAGCTCAGCATGAAAAGAGCTTTCCTGGAGCATTTCAGTTCTTGATAGTGCAACTGAAGCAAACAATCAACTATGGGTGCCAAGGCACTGTCAGAAGATCTCCAGTATAAAGTTGTGGACAGGCACAAGTCAGGAGATGGATACAAAAAAGGCTTTATCAATGCCTAGAAGCACAGTGAAGTCTATTATTAAGAAGTGGAAGGTATTTAGTGCAACACAGACCCTTCCTGGACCAGGATGTTGCTCCTAACTGGATGAAAGAATTAAAGCAAAATGTGGTTCAACAAAATACTGACACAAGGGGGTGATCCTTTTTCCGACTCAAGATTCTGTTTTTTTATTAATATTTTTTTATGTTGGTGTTGCATTGTTCACTTGGATGTTATAAGTTGCACTGACTAAATACAGTTGAATAAAACAAAAACTGTGTCTTCATTTCGGTCTGAAAAGCAATAAAATGTGATTTTTAAAGGGGGGCGGGGTGATTATTTTCTATACCCTCTGTACACTGATCCTTATTAAAGGTAATTTTTAATGCATGGATCTGATATATTGACACATGAATAAAAAAAAAATTCCCCAACTGTTAATGTTAACTTAAGACATGCAAATGTGTTTGTTTATGTGAATACTAGTCAAGACAGACATTTTGGACAAACCTTTCTGAGTATTTGACTATTTAACCACAATAGGCTGCAAAAGAGAACTCAAATTTATTGGATCATTGTGTCTACGGGCATATCACCCCTCTCTAATACATTTACTAATTTTTAATAAATGTTTCAGGGTCTTATAGTATTATGCCTGTCTGATGTTTGTTTCCATTTAATCTGCAGGACTACTTGCCCAGTCAAAAGGATATACTACTGGCACGAAAGCCCACCAAGGGTATCCATGAGTATGACTTTGAGATCAAGAATGTTCCTTTCAAGATGGTGGATGTGGGAGGGCAGCGGTCAGAGCGCAAGCGGTGGTTCGAGTGCTTCGACTCTGTGACCTCCATCCTCTTCCTAGTCTCATCCAGTGAATACGATCAGGTGCTCATGGAAGACCGTCAGACCAACAGGCTCACAGAGTCACTCAGTATCTTCGAGACTATCGTCAACAACCGCGTCTTCGCCAATGTCTCCATCATTCTCTTCCTCAATAAGACAGACTTGCTTGAAGAAAAAGTTACGAATGTAAACATCAAGGACTACTTCCCCGAGTTCACAGGGGAACCCCATAATCTGCTAGACGTGCAGAAGTTCCTGGTCGATTGCTTTCATAACAAGCGTCGTGAACCGCAGCAGAAGCCCCTTTACCATCACTTCACCACTGCCATTAACACAGAGAACATTCGACTCGTCTTTCGTGATGTCAAAGACACCATCTTGCACGACAACCTTAAACAGCTTATGTTACAATGAAAGGCACCGATTGGCCTTTAAGAACATTCCATTTTAATTAGGTTTTTACTTTATTTAATACAAAGTACAAGTGGTTCAATACATATTGTGGTTGAAGAAGAATAGATAGGATAATTATGAAACTTTAATTTTCTTTTGCATATTATAACAGTCATATATATATACAGATTTGATATAAAAGCAACCTCTTTAAGCTGCTTATAGCCGTATCAAATATGCTAAGTAATGGTCCTCAGTTATTCACCAAAGTGCTGTAATTCTGATCGTTTACTGTATACTTCTGAGCCCATATTTTTGATTAATGGAACTGTTAACACTCCTGTAACCCATGGGCTTAACACCTGGTTTTGAAAAAGTTTTTAAAGAAAGTGTGAGAACTCAGGGCTTTAAATCTTTAATTCAAATAGCTCTTCTGATCTTGTCAGCAGTTGTTTATGGGCTTGATGAGTCTAACTTACTCGGATCATGACATTAAATTAGTACAATTAAGGTACTTTTGTATTGAAGTACTTAATAATTATTATTTTTTTTTTATGTAAAGGGAAAGTGTCTGTTTGTCATTCAAGCCTGTACAGAATGCATCTCTGTACATACAATTTATTTTGCTCTGACATCCCCCCCCCCCCCCAAGCTGTATATTTTATACACTAACGTAATACCATACATTTATTGTATGTATTCTAGAAGCCTTGAAATTCAATAGGTTTGTTTTGTTGTTGTTGATTAATTCACTTTAAAAACAGAAGGTGGCCTTATGTTCTTTGCTCCTGTGTAGGTTAAAGTGGACAGCTTTAGCTCAGGGTTTTATAAAATGACTGTTAAATCAGTCCTTTTTCTTTTTTTAAACAGGCCAAGCAAAGTCACCTTTGCCTTAAATGTCTGTAGATCAATCAAAACTGGTTTGATGCAAGACAAATTGAAATGTGTTGATAGAGAGACTAAGTCTTAATGTAATCTTAATGAAAACAAGCACTGTAATCTGACTGTTGGTAGTAAATTGATATTAACTGATTGACTGAATTAAGGTGTTTATAGAATCTGTAAAATAATTTGTTAATGCAATGCTGGCTATCTTTGTCATGGCCTCAATCACTTGCTTTTTGTAGTGTTTTTTCTTTGGATCACATTTGTGTAATTGTTTATTAAATCTGGTTATTTTGTCAAAAAGGTTGTGTATTTATTTTTACTGCTTTCTTATTTCAGTAAAGAAAAATGAGGCTATAATGACTGAGCGTCCCACTAAAACAATCTACCACTTTTGAATACATATAGATACAGATGTATTTAAGATGACTTTTTAGGTATAGTCTGTAACACATTTATGTGCTATTTTGTTATTGCATTATGTATGAAATATTGCAAATTATAAACTAAATTAATTACTCATTCAGGTCCAGTCATGTTATTTTTTGATGCTGTACAAATTAGACCATTAGAGGTTATTTTATGACTATAGCAAAAAAAAAAAAAATTATTGTAATGGTTGGGACTTCACATTTGAAAACCACAATGGCAGCCAAAGTAAACATGGAGTTTTGTTCTGAATGTGCTTGACACCTGAAATGCTGCGTACGCAGACAGCTCATTAGGTTTTACTACAAATAAAACCAAAAAAAAAACATGCTTACTATAGTTAAACCATGGTAACCACAAAATAACCATGGTTTTGCTACACCAGTGGTTCCCAACCTTGTTCCTGAAAGCCCCCTAACACTGAAAATTTT
Organism: Cyprinus carpio; assembly: GCF_018340385.1. Lineage (NCBI taxonomy): Eukaryota > Metazoa > Chordata > Actinopteri > Cypriniformes > Cyprinidae > Cyprinus > Cyprinus carpio. Next base: position 11,479,836 of record NC_056583.1, read on the forward strand.
CATCTCTCCTTTGTCTGACACACCCAATTCAGGTCTTGGAGTCTCTACCTATGAGCTGATGATTTGAATCAGGTGTGTTTGATTAAGGTGACATGGAAAACATGCAGTGTTGGGGGACCTCCAGGAACGTGGTTGGGAACCACTGTGCTACACTAATCATAGTTGAACCATGGTATTTGTAATAAAACTATTTATACAAATGGTAATCAATATGCCAAAAAATGTACTCGGTTACTTTCGTAACCTCGGTTCCCTGAGATATGGGAACGAGTACTGCGTCGCTAGATGCTTGTGGGAAAACTCCTTTTTCTCCAAAGACTGAAGACTTATTCAATCACGCAGCGTAACTACACGGCCATTGATTCGTACATTGATTATAAAACCTATGGCGGTGAAGCCCGCTGAATGGGCGGAGGTCAATTTGACTGAAGCGACGACACCGAGTTGTGCAGCTTCATGGCACAGCAAGGAACACAGTACTTATTCCTGTATCTCAGGGAACCGAGGTTACAAAAGTAACCAAGTACGTTCCCTATCGATACTTCACTCGTACTGCTTTGCTAGACACTTGTGGGGAACCAATACAATCAAGCCATGCCATGAGAGAAGAACGACTGATATGAACTGGCCTCGAGTGAAAAAGGCTCAGAGGGACCAATTATGTGCAAAGTGAGCCCTGCAGAAGGCAAGAGGGCTGAACTCATTGAGGCAGAGAAGGTTCATCTCCTGGTCATCCTCAGGAGGAAGCGCAGAGAGAGTAATAACCTAGGATCTAAATGGCGTGTCATGCTGTCTGATCGGATTAGCAAGTTGTGTCCCTTCAGGACTGGCAAAAAGGCCTGAAGAGCTGGACATACTGCCGTCAATTCGAGGAAGTTGATGTGTAGTTTGCCTTCTGCGTTCGTCCAGGAGCCGAAGGTCGGCCTGCCTTCGCACAGATGCGTCTGTCAAGACAACTTTGTAAAACAATTCCATAGTAATGCCCTGCTTGAACCACTGCAGGTCCTTCCAGGGGACTAGGGCCATGACACTGGCCTGGTCCACCTTTATGCGGATGCGTCCATGACGCCACACATGGGGTGGAATTAGAGGTTTCAGCCAGTACTGAAGGAGTCTCATTCTGAGCAGGCCCAGCTGAAGCACCGGTGATGCAGAGGCCATAAGGCCCAGCATCTTCTGAAACATTTTGAGGGGTAGGAGGCTCCAATTCTGTATAGCCAGTGCACAGTCTGGCGTGACTGTCACCCTTATGTGGACTGAGTCAAAAACTGCACCCACGAATGAAGTTTGCTGGCTGGGGGAATGAGAGCTCTTGACAAAATTGATCCTGAGTCCCAGTCGCTCTGTGGCTGAGGAGGAGGGACCTGTGGGCTATAAGCACAGCTTCCGACTGTGCTAAAACAAGCCAGTAGTCGAGGTTATTCAGGATACAGATTCCCATCTGTCTCAGAGGGGAAAGGGCCATGTCCATGCACTTCGTAAAAGTGCGGGGAGCCAGAGACAGCCCGAAGGGCAGGACCGTATATTAATAAGCCACTCCCTCGAAGGCGAATCTCAAGAATTGTCTGTGATGGGGGGCTATCTGGATGTGAAAGTAAGCATCTTTCAGATCCAGCGACAAGAACCAGTCCCCTGGGCGGATTTGCAAGAAGATCTGCTTCAGTGTAGTCATTCTGAATGGCAGTTTCATGAGGGCACGGTTCAGTTGTCTGAGATCAAGGATGGGCTGCCATGCTTTTTGGGGACAAGGAAGTAAATGCTGAAGAAGCCTGACTCGCTCTGAGCTGGTGGAACTGTTTCTATGGCTCCTTTTGCCAGCAAATTCTTTACCTTGGCTTGCAGAACGTGAGCGTTCCTGCTGTGCACTGAGGTGGAGACCACCCCGTTGAACCAAGTGGGTCTTTGAGTGTATTGAAGTGAATAACCTCGTTCTATAATCCCCAGAACCCAATGAAACACTCCAGGGATGGCCCACCATGCCTTGGCCAGTGTGACAAGGGGCTGGATTAATTTGGGTGGTGAGTCGCCGTGCGCCATGTTTTTTATTTTTCTCGCTATCACAGCGGATATGTGTGAGGCAACTTTTAGAACGGGCCTGTGATTCACAACAATTTCTGGAACAAACATACAGTCACTGGCACCCAGAACTGAACAGAGTGCTTGAGGGCACCACAGAGGGCGTTTCAGGGTGGTTCGGCGCTTGCGAGACTTTGCCCCTTCCTCTTCCTTTCCAGCGGATCAGTACGATGCCGGAGGCCATCACACCAGTATACTAAGAACATGCGTTTTAGGTTTCTTATTTTATGTTTGTTGGCTAATTGCTTGATTAATATTTAACATTATATGTGTCTGTGTGTATTTCTATGGATAGATGCAGGTTATTGAGCATCCTGTTGAGAGACGTCACACTGCTCTTCTGTCCACATGGAAAGACCTAATAGAAACATACCAACAATTCAGCAGACCAGAGAAGACACTTTTAGAAGAGGGACTCCTGCCTGGCAATTCACTTTTTTAGCCCCATCACCATTCACTCAGTCTCCAACTGGATTCCTGCACATCCAGAGGATCCTCAAGACTTTCAGAGTTTTTGCACCAACTCTTACCGCCGCTCTCCAAGCAGTGGACATAATACCATCTACATTCAAACTATTGGTTAGTACATTTAGTATGTAAAACAGCTTAAATGTATAATTTATTACCATATTAACATTTGTAACTTCATCACATTGACCAATGCACAGGCTCTTTTGGGGAAGGAGCAGTTGTGGCTGAGCAGTATGTTGAATGGCTGAAGGACTACTTGCCACTTCTATTATGAACTAGTGGTCAAGCTTTTACCACCAGTAACAGTTGCTTCAACAGCCTGTTCATTTCGCATTAGTGGCAACACACACAACCTTCAGCTTTATGCTGGTTAGGACTGCTGCAACAGAACACAAGTCTAGGTCTAGTAAGCTTTTAAGCAACATCATGAAAGGTGCAACATTTAAGCAACATTTATGAAACATCAGTCAGCATAAAATAATTGAATTTACATTAAATTTATTTTCTTTCATAATGGATTTCTTGGTCCAGTTTTGAATAAAAATAATATATTTGTGTATATATTTTTATATATACACTACCATTTACAACTTTGGCTTTTATAAGAAATTAATACTTTTTTGAGCAAAGATGCATTAAATTGATCAAAAGTGACAATAAAGACGTATAATGTTATAAAACTTTCTATTAATCAAAAAAGCTGAAAAAGAACATGACAAAAATATGAAGCAGCACAACTGATAATAAGAAATGTTTCTTAAAGAATTAGTTCACCCAAAAATGAAAATTAGGCTGCGTTCTACACACCCCTGAGGCATCCTAGGTGTACATGACTTTCTTCTTTCAGACGAATCCAGTCAGAGTTATATAAAAAAATTGTCTTTGATCTTTCAATCTCTTTCATTATAGTCAGCGGTTGTTGCATTGCTTCAGTCCAAAAGACCTGAAATAAGAAGTGCCCTTCCATAAAAAAAGTGCTCCGGGGGGTGAACAAAGGTCTCCTGTAGTGAACTGATGTGTGATGAAGAAAAATATCCATATTCAAAACGTAATCACTTTAATCTACCTTGCCCCAACAGTTGTACACGGAAGCAGCTCCAGGATGATGACGTATGAGGTCAGCGTTGCGCATGCGCCGGTGAGTCCCGTGAAAACCAACGTTTATTTACAGGATCAAAAGAAGGAACCGTTTAAGTACAGCAAAGGAAAACCAGTCTCCTCTTGGCTTATATCGAAATCTTCTGACATTCTTTTTTACAAATCCTCGTTTTGTACTTTCAAATTAGTGACCATTGTTTTGATCTCTCCACTGCATTTCCGCATGCGTAACTTCTGAAAAGCTGACCTCATACATAATTCTCCTGGAACTGCTTCTGTTTACAACAGTGAGTGCAAGCTAGATTCAAGTGATTATTCTGTTTTTAATATGGATATTTTTCAAAAAAAAAAAAACACATCGATTTGCTACAGAAGGCCTTTGTTCACCCCCCAGAGCCGTGTGAGACACTTTTTTTTATGGAAGGGTGCTTTTTATTTCACATCTTTTGGACTGAAGCAGTGAAAAAAATTATAGATCTTGAAAGATCAAAGACAATTTTTAATATAACTGAATTCGTCTGAAAGAAGAAAGTCATATACACCTATACCTCGGGGGTGAGTAAAACACAGCCTAATTTTAAAATTTGGGTGAACTAACCCTTTAAGCACCAAGTCAGCATATTAGAACGATTTCTGAAGAATAATGTGACACTGAATACTGAAGTAATGGCTACTGAAAATTCAGCTTTGTCATCACAGGAATAAATTACATTTTAAAATATAGCTTAAAATAGAAAACAGTCATGTTAAATTGGAATAATATTTCACAATATTATTGTTTTACTGTTATTGCCTTGGTGAGCATAAGAGAGTTCTTTCAAAAACATTAAAATAATTTATCAACCCCAAACTTTGGAACATTTAAACAAATGTACAGTATATATGTAAAACATTAATAATCCTGGATTTCAAACAAAATAACTGGCTTTTCCTCTGAAAATCTTTCAAAGTTGTTATTTTAGCACAGTGTTCTTTTAAACATCACTGACTTGACTCAATCAGTATAGTATTTTACAGAATGTTAATGTAGATACTGTAATATGTACTCTACAGGCCTTATAACACTGGATTGAAGATGGAGCTGACAGCACCGCACAACATTCCAAACCCACACAAGCCTTAAAGAGTATAAACACTGGTTGTATAAGTGCTTACTAATATTAGAAGGTGAAAAATCATGAGTCGGCCAGTATGATCTTTTGCTATGCCATACAGTGTCAAGGCAAGTTGAGACATGTTGTATGTACATCCTTAAAAAGAGCTTTGGTGAGAAATCTTCTGCTGAGAAAATACAAATATATATGTAAATACTGCTTTTTGGTTTGTATGGATCCAACAAAATAAAGTTTTAGTTCTCTCTTTTTGTTTGATTTTTAAAATATGAGTTAAATCAGAACAATTCAGACAACAGTCTAAAAATGTTTATTTTTCAATCTGATTTGAAGATTATTAAAACAGTTGTGCCTATTGTGCAGAAGACCTCATAAGACCACATATTCACATTCCACTGAACATACAGCAAATATAATTCCTTTCCACTATAAAATTCAAGTCATTTGACAGTATTTCAAGAACAAATGTAGTTTACTATAGAGGTAAGTGATGAAGTAGTCTTTTAAGACACACTCACATTTGAATTTGGCATTGCATCACTTTGGGAAACCCCTTGTCTTCATTTCAGTAGCATCATCCTGAGCCCTGAAAAGCTTTGAATTCACAGTTATCTCTACATAACAGAGATGGAAATGTAATTCACAGTTCAGAACATTGCCGTGAGCATCGGAAGGCTAAACAACACCCTAAACAGACACTATTTGCATTAATAAAGTTGTTTACCAGGTTTTAGCATCCATTTAGGAGACAGGTGTTGCAGTATACTAGTTGAAAGCTGACCTGAGGTGAGCTGAATTTAAAGTACTGAAGAGCAATCCAGCGCTCTTTTGAAAATATTAAAAAAGGTTACTTTTAAAAATAAAGTATCAAATACCTCTTTCTAACCCTTTTCTATAACATTTTAGATTATTTAACCTCAGTTGCTGAATTCAGAATTATCTTTGGTCGTTGCTTTACCCATCAGTAATCACCCCTTGCCCATAATAACTAAAACCACAAAAATGTGGTTTCCTGTTACACATTATGTTTGTTTCTTTTGCATCTAGAATTCTAATCGACAAAAGTCTCAGTGTTTAGTATTACAAACATTCATAAAAATTTGTTTTTCAAGTCTAATCAGTTTTCATGACAGCTACTGCTAATATAGTGTACTATGATAATCACATGTATAATCTCAGTGTATAAACGTTTGCACATCTTAAAGGGTTAGTTCAACCAAAAATGAAAATTACGCCATTCCAAACCAATGAAATATACAGACATAGAGCACATAAAGTAAACGGAAGCTAAACAGCACTTGGGTGATGTGAGAAAAAACCCTAATTGTTTATTGTGCATCAGTGATGACAGAATTTTCATTTTTGGGTGAACTAACCCTGTAAGCAATTATTATGAATCATTAATTTCAGTTATATTTTAGTTATAGTTGTGAAAGTTTTCCTATGTTATCACCAGGTCTGATAATACCTAATGTTCAGTTACAGTAAATTCACAAAGGAAGTCTTTTTTTCAAGACTTAATAACTTCTTATCCATTTCTAGGAATTCCTCAGTTTTGTCTTTGGACACTTGCTCCACTATGGGGTTATTTTGTCTATTGTCCCTCCTCGAGCACAGATGACCTGTCTTAGCTGGATGTACGAATCCAAGGAAGACAGCGCCTAGTCCCATTCCCGCAGCACAGGAGTAGAATGCAGCCCTGTAATTCTGTGTAACATCCACAAGGACACCTAGAAAATTTGAGAGGGAAATGTAGTAAATTGCTTGTTTAGGGAACATTGATAATAATAAATGTTTCTTGTGCACCAAAACAGCATATTAGAATGATTTCTGAAGGATCATGCGACAACGAGTAATGAGCTTCTGAAAATTCAGCTTTGTCATCACAGAAATGAATTACATTTTAAAATACACTGCTCAAAAAAAAAATTAAGGCAACACTTATACAGTGGCTCTCAATGAACTAAATCCTCGACTTTGTTGAGAATAAAAAATTATGTGACAATGGTCAATGGAAACCCAAATCAGCAAACCACAGAGGGCTGGATTCAAAATCACACTGAAAATCAAAGGTAAAAAATGAAGTTACCGGCCGATCAAATGTGCACGTATTTCATTAATCAACTCAAAATGTAAGTGAGTAGTGTGTAAAGCCCCCACATGCCAGAATGCACTCCTGACAAAGTTTAGGCATGCTGCTGATAAGTTGGCAGATGGTATCCTGGGCAGTCTCTGTGGTGCTACTTAGTGGCTTCAGATGCTCTGATACATCGATATATTCAGGTCTGGTGAAGGGCCAGTCAATGGCATCAATGCTTTTGTCATCCAGAAACTGCCTACACACTCTGGCCACATGAGGCCAGGTATCGTCATGCACCAGGAGGAACCCAGGGCCCACTGCACCAGCGTAAGTTCTGACAGTGGCTCTGAGGATTTCATCCCGGTACCTATCAGCAGTAAGGGTACTGTTGGCTAGAGGTCTGAGCGACGCTCCAAGGACATTCCTTCCCAGACCATCACTGACCCAACCCCAAAAAGTTCATTTTGTATGGCTCTTGCAGTGCTTCTCTTGTTCCTTCCTTGCATAAAGAAACAGATACCAGTCCTGGTGCTGAATTGTTGCCTGTCTACGGCCCTGTCCAGATTTCCTTGTGTAATGGCCCATCTCCCAGTATTTCCTCAATGCTCTTGAAACTGTGCTGGGAGACACACCAAACCTCCTTGTGATAGCATGTATGGATGTACCATCACGGAGGAGCTGGACTACTTGTGCAACCTGATTGGGTTGCAGTTACTGCCTCATGCTACAAGTAATGAGAAGGACCTTAACAAATCCCAAAACTTGAGATAAATCAGTCAGGAAGGATAAGGAGAAAGCAATTGTCTGTGGCCACCACCTGCAAAACCATTCTCTTTTGGGGGGTTGTGTTGCTGTTGCCTTTCCAGTGCACCTGTTGTCACTTTCATCTGCACCAAAGCAGAAGAAACTGATTCTCGATCACTTTTGCTTCCTAACTGGACAGATTGATATCCCTGAAGTTTAATTGACCTTGTGTTCTACTGTGATGATTAAGTGTTCCCTGAATTGATTGAGCAGTGTATATTGTAATAGAAAACAGTCATTAATTTCAATTTCAAAAACACTGAAAAATCGTCCCAACCCTTAAAACTTTGACTGGTAGTGTAAAACATTTCATTCTTCTTACCTCCTAATGGTGGACCAGCCAGTCCTGCAAAGCTCTGAATGCAGACGTAGACGCCTACAGCTAAGGGCATCCTCTGGATCCCTACCACATCATCCTCAGCCAACATTGGGATGTGCGTGGATGCAATGTTCCCAAGTAAGAAGCCATAAAGCACACAGCATACCACCAGTCCCCAGAAACCATTTACTATGGTGAAGAACACCAGCACCAGGCACATCAGTGACACGCATCCAAGAAGTACGAAGATCTTCCTGATGCGCCCCCAGTTCAGGACCCATCCGATGGAGAGACGTCCAAAGATCTCAGCAATGGCCATTGTTGACAGCATATAGGCAGCCTTGTCCCTCTCAGTACCCAAACTGGCGCTGAGCTCCACCACATACAGCTGTGGGGCGAAAAAGCCAAGTGTTGCAAAAAGGCCAAAGGCTGAGTAACATAAGAAACTGCCTTCTTTTAGTACAGTCAAATCCAGGAGCTTATTTCTACTTGAAATGTCCTGTTTCTTTGGAATGATCTTAAGTGGTTCCACTTCTCCCTGTTCCTTCCCAGATTTGAGATCCCGTTCCAACTCATCAAGTGACTGTACACCTGAATCTCCAGAGCTCACAGAGCCTTGCATTTGTTCTTCTGGAAGAGAGCATGTGATCTTCTGCTCAGTTCTTGTTGGAGAAGTCTTTGGTTTGATGACTATGGGACGGAGCAAAGCCCCACAGATAATAATGATGCCCTGTAACGTCCCAATCACCACCATTGTGTACCTCCAGCCAATGCAGTTCTTAAGAGCTGTGAATGCTGCAGAAACAAGGAAGCAGTATGTTTGACTCTGTGTGTTACAATTATAAAACACTTATTTTAACATAATGACACATAATATGTGATGATATTACATTGACGATGAGCATGCCTGTCCTCACCTGGAGCAAAAGCAAATATAGCAAATGACTCTCCAGTGGAGGCCATGGCTGTGACCACAGAACGACGCCTGCTGAAGTACTGGGACAAGATTGTGACGGTTGGCAGAAATGTCAGACAGTAACCCAGTCCTACAGAAAGAAAGAGACATCTGAAAATCATAAGATGCTTTGTTCATCTCGGTTTTGCTTTTAGTTAGTAAATCAAACTTTTCAATCAAACATATACATTATTCATTTTTTATAACATAACACATGACCATAATACAATTAATTAAAAAACTGTAATAAAATAATGAAAAGGGATCCAATGTTTCAGTCATAAAGATATAAAATTACCTCTGCATACATTTCTGTTCTTGCTCTCTAACAATTAATTTCTGTATTTTTTTAAAAAGAAGTCTCTTATGTTCACCAAGCAATTTAAAATAACTGTTTTCTATTTTAATATATTTTAAAATGTAGTTTATTCCTGTAATGGAATAGACCTTAATCCAGTCTTCGCTGTGATACTTCAGAAATCATTATAATATGTTCTATATGGTGCTCAAACAACATTTTATCAAACTACTTATTATTATCAATGTTGAACATGGCCGTGCTGCTAAGTTTTTTTTATTATTATTTTTTTTTGCAAGATTCTTGAAAGAATAGAAAGGTCAAAAGAATAGCATTTATTTGAAATATAAATCTTTTGGAACATTATAAATGTATTTACTGTAACTTCAGCAATTTAATGCATTCTTCCTAAATTAAATATTAATTTACTAACTTACCTACAGTATAGAGTTTATAGTGCAAGGCTTTACCTACCTGTCACAATCCCAATAGTGAGGTACATCTGACTGATGGAGCTGGTGAATGCTGTTCAGATTGTGCCCAGAAATATAAGAAATCCTCCAAACATCACAACTGGCCGGAAGCCAAATCGATTACTCAGGACTGATGATAAAGGAGCTGAAGGGCCGTAGACATGGTTGGCAAAGTTACAGAAATGAACCCATAAAAAAAAGAGAGTCAACATACAGCTAAGAGGAGTAAGTTATTTTTTAAAGTTTCAAAATTTAAAGTAACAGTTACAGCCCTTACCTGTGAAAGTCATAACAAAGACACATATTGAAATGATCCATGATACTCGACTGTTGCTCTCGCCAAAGTCACTCATTAAATCCTTGAGAAAAATCCCAAAACTTTTGAGAACCCCGTAAGTGAACACCTCCACCAGGAAAAAGGCCACAGCCACAATCCAACCCCAACCACCATCTGGGACCTCTGAGTACACTTTAGCGCCGAGGCAACCTTTCAATCGGAAAATCCACTGTGCCATTTTGACTTGCTACCTGTGAATGTGACAAAGACAAATGTAAGCTATTGTTAAGTTAATAAGTGAATTAACATTTACAACCACCCAGATCCATCAGTATAAACTGTATTTGGACATAACCATGATCATTCACCCTTGTAAAGAGACATCTTCACAATGCAACCAAGCAATAGGTTTCATTTTAAATTAGACACTGTTAAGGATGAAAAAACTTAACTCAAATGTACATGGTTAATAATTCTATAAACAGCTATATTCAGATGTCAAATAACTGCAATATCAGCTATTAAATTAGTTTAACCATTTCCTGTATCAAGTTTTGGGACAGAGGTGTGCTAGAGACGGGTGTTGTTAGTGTTAACTAAAATAAAGCTGAAATAATTTTATTATATTTGTTATATTATCACAATATATGTTAGAATATTTATATAAATGACTAAACTATAATGAAAATTAGAAACGTACTTAAATTTAAACTGAAATAAAAAGAAAGAAAATAAATAGAAATATTTTAAAATAACGAAAACTAATAAAAAATTAGAAAAGCACATAACAAAATTAATAAAACTAAAATTAAAATAAAAGCTGAATACATACAATCGCACAAATCACAGTTTGATGGCACAACTATACATTTACAGTGTTGAAAAAAAATGTGCAAATCTCATATAAAATGTCAGCTCATATAAAATGTGTTGACATCCTAGGTAGGGGAAACATCACTGACCAAGTGGAAGAAAAAAAAAAACAACAACTAAAAAAAACAACCAAAAACACAAACAAACAGCAAGTATGACCAATATAGCGCAGGGGGCGTTACCAGAGGGACGTTACGCCATAATGGGGGCGGGGTCAACAAAAGTGTCAACAAACCGATGCAGAACAACAATTGAAATATTTTCATTGATTGAAATCATCGCTCGGCGTTAGGTGAAGTGTAATCAGTCTCATAATATTATTATAAGTCATCATAGTATAGCATGTTTTAAATCCTATGCATTTCGATTCTGAAGTTGTATTTCTTCTTAGTCTTTCCCAACGTAAGGACAGCGATAGCTAACATTTGAGAACATTCCTATCATATTCAGACTACAAAACTAAGTCAAAAACCTTACTGCTTTAACTCCTCAAAGCATCTTTAACAAATTGTATGGCATGACATTGTCACAAATAAACATTCATTATACATATATTAAATATAAATAATTTAATAATGTTTTGTTGATGTTTGAACACATTTGTGTTTTCCTAAATCACTTTGCATGTTATCAAAATTAAGGCGAGTCAGCAGATTTTTTTTTTTTTTTTTCCCCAACAATCTTGCACCACCTGCTCCATCATGATTCCAGCATGATCGTGTTTTCTCAGCTCCTTGCCACGTGGTCGTTTCTATGGTCAAGAACGCTTATATATGTACGTATATATTTGTGTGTTCCTGCATGTTGGGGCGCGTGCTGTTTTGCCGCACTACCTGACCCATGTCAGCTGTTTAAGACTTTAGTACTAGTAGTCACGTAGTCATTGATATAAATTAACATTGAACAGTAAGAACGAAAAAAGAGTGCTTACCTGTTCTTGTCAGTGAGAGGAATATTGTTACTCCTCTACTGTGGTGGTGGTGTGTAAAGAGTCCATGTGCTGCCTCCACTGTCTCAAACACTGAGCTCCTCTGTGGTGGGAGGTTACAGCTGTTGAGTAAGTTGAGGATTGGTTTACATTCAATGTTGAATGAAAGGCTACACCAGCAACCCCCCTTTTCCCTTGAGCTGGAATGTCAAAGGAACATGCGGTCTGTTCTCCCCCACCTTAGTGTAAAGTGAAGCTGCAGGAGTGACTGTACTGAATGTTTTAAATGGACTGGAGCATTAGGTAAAGTTTGTTACATAACAGTCAGCAAGATCTGCTCAAACCCAACAGTGAGAGATGTCCAGAGGGCTTTAACTACAACCTCAGATAGTGTTTGGTTCCTATGTGACTGTTAGCGTACTGTTAGTTTGACCAATCATTACCGATCATATCATTATTGAAGTACATTTACGTAAATCAGGATTCTTCAATCTTCAAGTCGAGAAACCCTTGGTGGATAAAAAAATGGAGCAGGATCTATTACATATTTTATAAAATGCCTGAAATATCATCCATATCACGCCAAATTAATGTAATTAGAGTGATTCTTGTTTCTTTACATAACTATTAATAAAATAACTATTAATTATGTACAGTCATATATCTCTGCATTACATTATAATTTTACTTAATATGTTTAAATGTTAAAGGGAGAATTAAACAGTAAGCTATGCTTTTGCTTTATGTTTACTTTAACTTTGATTTTAATACATAATCTTGTATTTTGTTTAATATATAAGTATCCAGTAAATTAGGGATTGACACGTTTAAGTAACTCTATTGGGTTCTTTTATTAATTTATATCTATGATAATTTCAAAATGATCTAGCCAATTTTTTATTAAAGTCCCCTAGTATAATCATTTCTTTTTTAAATAAAATGGAGTCAATGGTAGAAAAAAAAATTGAATGATTCAGCAGGTGCAGAGGTAGTTCTATATATACTTCCAGTAGTTAAATATTTATTCTGATATAATGTTACTTTAACAAACAGACATTCAAAACATCTAGGTTCGATTGAGGCTATAATTAACACTGATATCAGATTAGAAGAGACATATCTCCACACCACCACCCCAGGAATTTCTGTCTGCTCTATAAAGTACACAAAGTTTAATTTCAGAAATCAGAAATCTTACTACTCAGCCATGTCTCTGACAGTGTAATAATATTCGGATTATATTGGGCTACCCAAGCACGTAGTAGATCCATTTTAGGCAAAAGACTTCTTATGTTCAAATGAACCATTTTTAAATCTTTAGTGTTATCCACTTTATATGCAATAAAAAAATAATAGATATACATTTAAAGCTAGATAGTAAAATAAGGGTTAAACAAACAAAAAAACAAAAAAATACAGTAAAAATATTAAATTGTAGTGGCATAACAACAAAACAAATCCTCAGATATACAAACAAAACAAAGCCCCCAAAACACATACCAAAAACATTAAAAACAATAAATCTGGACCAGCAGCCCTAGCCATCCTAAACCAAGGCATGTTCATGAATGGGTTAAATTAGGTCAAAATAAACAAAAACCATTAACATTAAGTACACAGGTCAGTCTGTATCAATCATTCTTTTTCTTCCCCTTTAGACTACTTTTATAATGGAAGTTCAAGTTAATGCATTTTTTTTCACAAACATTATGAGTTTGAGATCAGTTGGCCCCCTACTATATTCATTTTTTATTCATATTTTGTTTATTTGAATAAATATTTTGTTTTTATTTTTCTGTTTTAATTATATTTATAAAGTTTTAGTAATTTTGTAGTGTGTTTTGTCATTTTTAAATCTATCTGTATATATTCTATTTCAGTTTTAGTTTGAGTTATATTAGATATTAGTACATCAAGTTAAACTAAATGAAAATGAGTTGAAATAAGTTTCAGTTTTTATTATTTTATTTCAATTAACATTTGTTTTATTTCAAGTAACAATTTTTTTGTTGTTGTTGTTTTTAATTTTTTGGAAAGGGATACTCCACCCCAAAATGAAAATTTAGTCATTAATCACTTACCCCCATGTCGTTCCAAACCCGTAAAAGCTCAGTTCATCTTCAGAACACAATTTAAGATATTTTGGTGAAAACCTTGTGGCGCAGATTACACAAAAGAGCAGCATACGGTGATATGGAGAGACACAGAGGAGACCGTTGACAAAGGAATTATTGAATGAAGTCATTATTTTTGTTTTCTTCACTTAAAAAAAGTGTTCCCGTCGCTTCATATAACCCAGATTGCACGTCTGATGGCAGATGGAGTATTCTGATGACCACTTTCAAACCTTTTATGGACCTTGACACTGCTATTTACTTGGCAGGCGATGGGACAGTCTCAAGCCTCCAGGTTTTCATCCAAAATATCTTAAATTGTGTTCCGAAGACGAAATGAGCTTTTACGGGTTTGGAACAACATGGGGGTAAGTGATTAATGACAAAATTTTCATTTTGGGGAGGAGTATCCCTTTAACTATAATAACCATTTTGTAGACTCCCTGTTGAAGATATTTAATTGGCCTAAAATATTTATCATTCTGTTTTTCTAGTTGTTTTTTCCTCTTGTCTGAGTATGTTAAGTAGCAATCAGAGTATTAGTAATACTGTGTCAAATAAATCATAATTTAAATGTCTTATTTTTTAGATATAGCATTTAAAAATGGCACAGTTTGGATTCTGTTTACTGCTTCTGTTCTTTGGACTGATTCATCACATCAAAAGCCATATTAAAAAGGAAGACCAAACTGGGGTAATGGAACGACCCAATTTCATCATTATCCTAGCCGATGATATTGGATGGGGTGACCTCTGGGTGAACCACACCAACAACTCCACACCAAAACCCTGGCTGGACTCATTAATGCTGAAGGGCAAGAGGTAGTGTTAACATTAGCCTATAATTTGTCCATGCATGACACAGTTTTGTGCTTGATTATGATTATTGAATTATAGCCACTTGTGTCTGGTAAAATTACTTGACCTTAGACTGCATTTGACAGTTGATCATGCTACCCTTCTTAATCGTCTAAGGGATGAAGTTGGTATCGGGACATGCCATTGGATTGGTTCTTTTCATACCTTTAGGATAGATCAGTAAAGGTTACGATTAAAGATTCATCCTTCCCCTCTGCACCCCTCACACGTGGGGTACCTCAGGGGTCCCTTTTGGGACCTATTTTATTTTGATTGTACATGCTATTGGTTCCTGTCATGAGGAAATATAATATTTCGTATCACTGTTATGCTGATGAAACACAGATTTACATCCCTCTTAGGTCTGATAACTCGGTCGCCGTGATTTTGCCGTGATGTCAACATCTTTTGATGATCCTGGATCAACATTATTGTCCAAAAATATAGACTTAACCCAATCCCTACCCCTAAACCTAACCCTACCCATAATTTATTCCTAAAATCAGTGGGAAATGATAAACAATTAACAAGGGTGTAGAAGAACCTAACCCTGATTGTAAGCCTAAAACAGATATTTCCTGAAAAGTTGTCCCTCATTTCTGATTGGTTGATAGGAATGTTGTTCCAGGATCAACAAGGATGTTGATCCAGGAACATGTTGTACTTGGTGAAATCACGCTCGCCCTGATAACTCTTATTCTGACCTTTTCAAATGTTTCGAAGATATCAAATGCTGGACTTCAAGAAACTTTTATACAATTAAATAAAAGCAAACCTGAGATTGTTGTATTTGGACCTCCTGTTGCTGTCTTTGATATCACTAGTAATCTAGATTTTTTTTGGTCATCAAATATTCATCCTTTTGCTTTTGCTATTTGGAGAGTTATCCATGCATTTATCTCTTCTAGATTAGAGTATTGCAATCCACTTTATATGGGTCTCAACCATTCATTATTGTATTGCTTGCAGTTGGTTCAGAATACAGCCGCGAGGTTACTGACTGGCACTAGGAGAAAGGAAAGCATTTCCCCGGTCTTAGCATCTCTTCACTGGTTACTGGTGCAGTATAGGATCCATTTAAAAATTGTATTATTAGTTTTTAAAGCATTAAATGATGTATCACCGTCATATCTGTCTGAACTTCTCAGCTACCAACAAGTCGTCAAGTCAAGTCACCTTTATTTATATAGCGCTTTTAACAATACAGATTGTGCCAAAGCAGCTTTAAAGTATTAAATAGGAACATAGTTTGTCAAAAATGCAAAATGACAATAGTAAACACTCAATTTTCAGTTAAATGCAGTTAATCATTGAATTCAGTAATGTCATCATCCAGCTCAGTTCAGTTTAAATGGTATCTGTGCAATCAAGTCGACGATATCGCTGGAAATTAAGTGTCCCCAACTAATCAAGTCAGAGGCGACAAGGAACCAAAACTCCATCAGTGACAGGATGGAGAAAAATACCTTGGGAGAAACCAGGCTCAGTTGGGGGGCTGTTCTCCTCTGGCCAGATTAATCAGCAGGTTGATCCATGCTGCAGCAAAGTTAGATTGTGCAGAGGACTCATCTGGTACCGTGGTCTTGGCGCAAGTGACCATCTAGGAGACAGGGTCTTCACTGGGGATCTGTCTTTGGGGCTCATCTAGTTGTTCTGGTCTCTGCTGAAATTCAGGGCTGTAGAGGTCGTCTCTAGGTGCTGATCCACCATCTGGGCTGGATACGGACTGGATTTGGTGGATATGGTGACCTCGGAATAAAAAAGAAACAGACTAATATTAGCGTAGATGCCATTCTCCAGCAATCTTTTCGAACTCTCAGATCCTCTGATAAACTCCTCCTACATATACCGCGCTCTCGCTTGAAGTTTAAGGGGGAACGTACTTCAATATACTAGAAACTATTTGTTTTTAAATGTGCTATTTAAAAAAAATTACCTTTTCCTTGGTGATTTGCAGATTCACAGACTTCCACTCTCCTGCCTCCACATGCTCACCATCACGTGCTACCCTCCTGACCGGCAGACATGGGCTACGCAATGGGGTCACTCATAATTTTGCAGTGGGGTCAGTCAGAGGACTGCCACTCAATGAGACAACATTTGCTCAGGTCCTGCATGATGCAGGTTATTACACAGCCATTATTGGTAAGCACAGAAATTTGAAGAACATGCAGAAAACAATTACATCCTGAAAGCAATGATCTCTACACTGTGATGTGATTGACTCCTGATTAACAAATATGCATTGTCACTATGGCAACTAATAAGCCTACAAAGCTCCACTAATTATGTCATAATATTTAAATTCCAATTATTTATTGTGCTTAAATTGATTTTAAAACAGGAAAATGGCACCTTGGACACAATGGTTCCTACAGTCCTGTTCATAGAGGTAAAATCCAGCAACTTTATATTTTAATTTTTTTAATTAGTTTTTATTTGTAGATTTTACATTCATATTAAGTTTAGTTAAATTTTTAGTAATTGTGTGTTGTGTGTTTTTGACATTATTATTATTATTGTTTTTATTAACTTTTATTTCAGTTTTAGTTTCAGCTATTTTAGTAAATCAAAAAGAGAAATGCTGCCTTGACAGAATAAGGTTTTTATAATTTATTTCACATTTATTATATTGCAAGTGATGAAAATGTTACTTAAAACAGTGAAATACAAATGTATTAATAAACAACAAATTATATTACTTCATTAAAATGTATTTGTTTATTTGTTTAATAAAAGTTTTCTTGACATTGAGTTCATTTTTTCCATATTAAATTACATTTTGATATAGAAATTGTAATTATTGTCTAACATTATGCATTTATTTGAAGCTATGTCATGAGGAAATGCTCACTTTTGTATGTTTACACTACAGGTTTTGACTATTACTTCGGTATTTGTTATAGTAACGACATGGGCAGCACTGACAAACCAGGTCTCGACCTTCCCAGCTGTCCTCCCTGTGTCCACAGTCAATATACAACAAGGTGTGTGTTGCTATCCAGGTCATCATTAAGTCAAAACACACATCAGGTGCCGTATAGTCTGAGATTTTGTGTACGTTTCATATGTTTACTGAAATATGTAAAATCTTCACTCAACAGGAAGCATGAAGAATGCTACACTGAAGTGGCATTACCTCTGTTTGAAAATGAGACAATAATTGAACAGCCCTTGGACACATGGAGCCTTAAAAACAGATATGCCTCAGCGGCAGTCAAGCAGATATTCACCACCAGGTGTGTTCACCACTTCTGTGATTATACACATATATTCTATCTGATTTAAATACCGACCTGAGCTCATTTTCATAATAATCTGCCTTTTGGCAAATTTTGTGTGTGAGTATTTCCAAATAATGCACTTTCTGTTGCATGTTTTTGTTGTTCAAAATTGTGTACTATTAATGTTATCATTACTGTTATTAAAGGTTATTAAACCTCTTGAACGTCCTGGTAAAACATATGTGAAATCAAAAGGTTTTAGGCTCAGTATTACGTGTGAAGCCAAAAACATTCTTGATTAAAAATGGATTATAAAAACAATTTTGCAACTCGCAGGGGACTTTGTTCAGTCAATATAAAGTCTCTAGTCTGTAAACAAGTTTACTGGGCAGGCGAAGTTGCAGTGCTGACCTTTGACACAGTCCAAGGATAGATCATCATCTGTTGGGCTGTGTGCAACCAAGTCTCATCTATTTGTCATTTCAGCTGTGTACTCGTACAGACAATTGAGACCTGTTACTGTTTCAAAGCTAGTATCACTGCAGTCCTCACATAAATCTCTTTAAATCAATATAATATACTGAAATTAAAATTCAATCAATTATTTTCATGTTCGGGCCAGTAATCAATGAATAGCAGATACTAATATTACAGGTCCTTCTCAAAAAATTAGCATATTGTGAAAAAGTTCATTATTTTCCATAATGTAATGATAAAAATCTTTCATATATTTTAGATTCATTGCACACCAACTGAAATATTTCAGGTCTTTTATTGTTTTAATACTGATGATTTTGGCATACAGCTCATGAAAAACCAAAATTACTATCTCAAAAAATTAGCATATTTCATCCGACCAATAAAAGAAAAGTGTTTTTAATACAAAAAAAGTCAACCTTCAAATAATTATGTTCAGTTATGCACTCAATACTTGGTCGGGAATCCTTTTGCAGAAATGACTGCTTCAATGCGGCGTGGCATGGAGGCAATCAGCCTGTGGCACTGCTGAGGTGTTATGGAGGCCCAGGATGCTTCGATAGCGGCCTTAAGCTCATCCAGAGTGTTGGGTCATGCGTCTCTCAACTTTCTCTTCACAATATCCCACAGATTCTCTATGGGGTTCAGGTCAGGAGAGTTGGCAGGCCAATTGAGCACAGTAATACCATGGTCAGTAAACCATTTACCAGTGGTTTTGGCACTGTGAGCAGATGCCAGGTCGTGCTGAAAAACGAAATCCTTATCTCCATAAAGCTTTTCAGCAGATGGAAGCATGAAGTGCTCCAAAATCTCCTGATAGCTAGCTGCACTGACCCTGCCCTTGATAATACACAGTGGACCAACACCAGCAGCTGACATGGCACCCCAGACCATCACTGACTGTGGGTACTTGACACTGGACTTCAGGCATTTTGGCATTTCCTTCTCCCCAGTCTTCCTCCAGACTCTGGCACCTTGATTTCCGAATGACATGCAAAATTTGCTTTCATCCGAAAAAAGTACTTTGGACCACTGAGCAACAGTCCAGTGCTGCTTCTCTGTAGCCCAGGTCAGGCGCTTCTGCCTCTGTTTCTGGTTCAAAAGCACACGCCTGTGCACGGTGGCTCTGGATGTTTCTACTCCAGACTCAGTCCACTGCTTCCGCAGGTCCCCCAAGGTCTGGAATCGGTCCTTCTCCACAATCTTCCTCAGGGTCCGGTCACCTCTTCTCGTTGTGCAGCGTTTTTTGCCACACTTTTTCCTTCCCACAGACTTCCCACTGAGGTGCCTTGATACAGCACTCTGGGAACAGCCTATTTGTTCAGAAATTTCTTTCTGTGTCTTACCCTCTCGCTTGAGGGTGTCAATGATGGCCTTCTGGACAGCAGTCAGGTCGGCAGTCTTACCCATGATTGCGGTTTTGAGTAATGAACCAGGCTGGGAGTTTTTAAAAGCCTCAGGAATCTTTTGCAGGTGTTTTAGAGTTAATTAGTTGATTCAGATGATTAGGTTAATAGCTCGTTTAGATAACCTTTTCATGATATGCTAATTTTTTTGAGATAGGAATTTTGGGTTTTCATGAGCTGTACAGGGGCACCACCAATATTAAAACAATAAAAGACACGAAAAACCCCATATAAACTCCAACCAACCTAAAATATATGAAAGTTAAATTTTTATCATTACATTATGGAAAATAATGAACTTTTTCACAATATGCTAATTTTTTGAGAAGGACCTGTATATGTTATTTGGTAAATAAAACACGAATAAAATGCAAACTGAAAAGACATCAACTATTAACTGATACCAATACACTACCGTTCAAAAATTTGCGGTCAGTTAAATATTTTTAAAAAGGAATTAATACTTTTATTCAACAAGGATGCATTAAACTGAGAGTAAATCAAAAGTGACAGTAAAGACAATTATATGTTACAAAAGATTTCTATTTAAAGTAAATGTTTTTTAACTTTCTTTTCATCAAAGGCTCCTGAAAAGTTGTATCACCGTTTCCACAAAAATATCAGAATGAATTCTGAAGGATCAGGTGGATGAAGACTGTAGTAATGGCTGCTGATATTTCAGCTTTGCCATCACAGGAATAAATTACATTTTAAATTATAATAAAATAGAAAACAATTATTTTCAACCTTTAATATTGCTGTCTATAACAAACATATCCTTCTGTTATTGTACAGTTTGGGTAATATCGTATGTTTTGTGTTAATGTGTCTGTGTAGCTTTTCTAAGAAGCAGCCGTTCCTACTGTATGTGGCTCTTGCTCACATGCATGTCCCACTGTTCCATAACTCCTTCCTAAATGTTACGACACAAGACCCTTTCACAGCCAGCCTCAGTGACATGGACTCTTTGGTGGGGACAATCATGCAGACGGTCAGCACTGAGCAGCTGGAAAACACATTAATATGGTTCACTGGTGAGTTATTTTACACTTATTACACTATTACAAGCTGTTTTAGTTAAAACTTTGCTTACTATTTATACAACGCATCAATTTCTGGTGACAATGGCCCATGGGAACAGAAATGCCAGTTTGCTGGGCATGTTGGGCCTTTTGTTGGAAAGTGGCAGGCAAGCAGAGGTAATGAAGAAACTTTCGTATAAAATGTTTACCTTTTATAGAAAATATTATAAGGTGTCATTTCTATAACCAGAAGATATTTAATTAATGAAGATCTAATTTTTTTTTCTGTGGTGCAGATTTCATGTTTACTTATGACTTCTCTTCAGTTGTTTTAGATAACAAACCCACTAATCGAATTATCATGTAATACTCTGTTTTCATTCTTTGGAGCAGGTGGCGGCTCAGCCAAGAGAACCACATGGGAAGGAGGTCATAGAGTTCCCACAGTGGTCGCATGGCCTAAGAAGATCAAACCCAACAGCACCAGCAGAGCCCTGCTGAGGTACTGGGAAATGACGAACATTGTGTAGCATGATTGTTTTGTTTTCACTGTATGATAACTGGCTTTAACTCCTTAGTGGTCTGGACATCTTTCCAACTATCCTTTCCCTGGCTGGTGTAAAACCACCATCAGATCGACGTTATGACGGCAATGATATAACTGACATTCTGCTCAACGACTCTGACACAGCGCATAAGGTACAGTTTGTTTGGATGACACACCACTTTATAGACCAAAAAACATTTGTGAAATTTGCTCTAACTGGCTTTCTGTAAATTCTTGTCACTGTCTTCAGAGTCTCATGCATCCAAACAGCGGAGCTGCAGGACAATTTGGTGACCTTCAAACCATCAGACTAAAACATCACAAGGCATTTTACATCACAGGTCTCTGTTTATTGAAGACTTCCACTTAAAAATAAAATGAAAAATTTAAATGTATTCAAGAATAAAGCTGTAAATAAATAATTTATCGTACTGACCAATAAATAGACTTATTTTAATTTATTGAGGACTTAATGTCCACTTAAAAATAAAATGAAAAAATCTGATTATTAATTCAAGCATAAAACTGCTGTGATGTGGGAGACACTTTTTTTTATTAAAAGTGTGGTCAGACAGGCAGGGTCAAACACCAGCAAACAGGTATAATCCAGGACAGACAAAAGGGTAATCCAATACACAAGCAAAAGGTCGGGGCAGGCAGCAAACGATCAGAAAACAAGGAACAGTTCAGGGTCAAAAACAAGGGAAGCAACGAGGACCATGGAAACTCAGAAAACCACAGGAACTGGAGGTAAACATGAGCTAAACATTCAATTCTGAACAATGTGAAAGACCAGGCTTTAAACAAGGTGAGACAGATGAGGTAACAAGACACAGGTGAATGCAATCAGTGATAATGAGTCCAGGCAAAGGATTTTGGGGAATGAAGTCTGGGTAAAAGAGGAAAGAGTCTGTAATGGAGTGCCCTCTACCGAAGCTCACAGGAACTCCAGCTAGAGATTGTGACAACTGTAAATAAATAGATATATTTTTTGAATTGACATATACATAGACTTATTTTAAACCTATTTAATTTCATATTTTTGTTCATATTTTAAACAGTTGATTTAATTCATTTAAATGTATGTTTTAATTCACACAGTTAAATGTAAAATAAATAAATAAAATTAAATAAAATAAAATAAATAAAACTAAAACATCACATTATTATTTTTATTTTAACTGAATGTTTATTGGTTTTTAACAAGAATAAAATACAAAATAACACGTATTAAAATTTACATAAATCAAAAAAAGTCACGTTTTAAAATTGGTAAACATTTTAAAGTATTTAATTAGTGTTTAAAAATATAATTAAATGTAACACCAAATAATACATTTTTTTTATTGATAAATATATAGAATAAATAAATGTAAAAGAAAATTCAATTATGTTTAAAAATGTATTAGTGAAATAAATTAAGAAATATTTTCTTATAATTAACAAATAAACAGACATTTTAAACTAATTATTTCTTGTTTAAAAATGTAATGTAACATGGAATGTGGAATCTACCTATACATATATATGAGTGCTCCCATGTATCAACTGTCCAATGGCATTTTTACTATGCTGGTATTGGTTAGCATAATGGTTCTGATGTGCTCTCTCAGTTGGATCAGTGACATGCGGTGGAAGAAGTGGACAACAGCAGTATCAGGACCCCCCTCTGATATTTGACCTCTCACAGGACGAGGCAGAGGAGACCCCTCTGAACCCTGAGAGTGATGAGTACAGATCTGTCCTGAAGGAAGTGGAGAGAGAGAGGGAGGCTCTGCTATGGGACATCGCCACAGATAAGGTATCATTGGCCGACTACACTGTAATTCCGGCTGCAGTCTCCTGCTGCCAGCCACACAACCCCACCTGCCGATGTCACAGTTTAAAATGAGGTCAGTCAGGCTCAGCCTTGAACTCAGCACTGTTTGTCAATGGGTTAGATCACATCAACATATTAAAAGCACTGTTTTTTCCTACACTGGGAAGACCATAGTTCAAATATTGAACGCAGTGTCCCAGAAAACCGCACTAGATATGTTGTTGATTTGTGATGCTAAGGCTGTGTAACAGGAAACTATAGCTTCCAAGATGTTGCAGTACATTTCAATTCTGCTTTTTCATTATGAGCTAGACCAGGGGCCAGTTGCATAAACATGGCCACTATGTTAAGACTGTGTCTTAAGAAATAGTTTAACCAACTAGCAGTTAGCCAAGAGGTAACCAGCCTTACTTTTCTGACTCAGATTGGGCCAGTCTAACTTTTTGTAACTGACTTAAAAAAAATTATAGTCAAAAAAGATGACTAATTTTTTAAATATTAGTCTAAGCAGTTTATGCAACTGGACCCAGGTGTTTTCAAACAGGGGCCTGTAAGGGGGTAATTTCAATCACTGATCTTCATATTTCTAAAGAAATCATGAGATTAATATCTGTTTTATTCCTTTGACAGCTCTATTTTTTAATATGAAAAATCAGTTTTATTCTGTTTTAAAGGGTTGTGCACCTCACATTACTGTTAAAGTGGGTATAAAAATACATTGTAACCAAATACCAAGTAGTCTTTAGTACAAAGGAAATAAAAATGATTTATAATAATTATTTAATTTTTGGGAAAAAAAACATGTTGTCTTTATAATTTTATAGGTGGCTTTATATTTTGGAAGCATATATTTTAAACAGTTAAAATACATGATTGTATGAGATGCAAATACAAATAGATGAAAATATATTTATATATCTTATGAGTTTTATATAAATGACAAAATGGGGAATAACTTTCACTTTCCCTAGTTTGATACCATGTCTCCATCTTGTGGTAATACTTCTGCCATAACTGTAACTGCATAACTTATTATTGGATTGATTAAGAAACTGACATCATTGTTTTGTTACTTACTAAATATATTAACTTATCACATGACTGATAATCACCACCCAAAAAATCTCACTCATTAATTATATTACCAGCATTCCTGACATGAATCTAAAAATGTTTCTGAAATAAAATGACAAACATTACTATATCCAATTTATGCATTTCATATAAATTTGAACATAAATATTACATTAATAACTTATTTTAAAATGCAGTTTTAGATTGAACTAAATTTCCATTGGCTGCTCCCATGTATGAACTGTCCAATGCCACTTTTAAACTTATTTGGTCAGTTAAAATACTGTTATTGTTTTGTACTGTGAATGCACTTAACGTGTTCCCTCAGGTGAATCAGTAGACACTGAGTTTCATTTCCACCTCATTCTTTATTCATTTGCTGTTAGTAAGCACACTGGTGAATCCAAACATTCATACAGTGATGAACACCTGCTCTGTTTCTTTTTTTAATTGTCTTACTGTGCTGAGTTGGGGAAATAAAAATAACAAAACCTGTGTGTGATAAGAGATCACATTATCTAAGAAAATAAAGAGGTATCCTTTCCTATTAAGCAACAAGCAATTCCCTTTTGAGTATATTTCTGTTCCCATTTGTATTACAAGCAGCCACTAAACAGAATATCACAGCAGAATATATAAGAACAGTCAACGGACACCTTACTTGACCTAGTGCAACATGGGGAAAAAGATGGGGAAAAAGATGGGGAAAATAAAATATATTATCTTTGTAAACAATGTGCACTGTAATATCTGACAAATTTGGGTTATTTTCCTTAGCTCATAAAATTTCTGTATGGAAATTAGTGTTTTGACCATAAATTAAGAAACAAGGAAATTAAAAACCAAAGACCCTGAAATAAAAAAAATAATTAAAAAAAATCTTAACAGCCATTAGCCACCTACACTAAATAAACCAATGCATTTTAATTATATTAAAAGGATCGTTCATCCCAAAATAAAAATTCTGTCATCATTTACTCACCCTCATGAAATTCATTTAAACACAAAACATGATACTTTGAAGAATCCTTCAACTGTACAATGAAATTCAATTGGGTCCACAACATTGGACAGAAAAAAACTTACATTTTTCTAAATATTGGAAAATTTTCCAAAAGTCATTCAGGTTTTGAAGAACATGAGGGTGACTAAATTGACAATTTTCAATTTGGGGTGAACTATCCCTTAAATTACCCAAAGTTCCAGTAGAGCAAACATCTGTGAGCAACATATTTTTACAGTTAGATGAAAAAAGGGAAGTGCCTTAGAAAGTGACATGTCAGTTAAAATCGGGTTTTGAAAATGCTAAAATAGATCAGCAACATGTCATGGGTTAATTGCTGTTGCTAAAATCATACAAACACAGGAATATTTTCATTAAGAATAGAGAATTTAAGAATCAAGGTGCTATAGTGATGTGCGCTGCTTTTTCTCGCCCACTACCATGGATTCATAACTATTCGTTGCATGTGCAATTTGCTCACAATCCTGAATGGCACATCAGTCAGTGCATTATCTGTTTGATCACATTGTTTGTGGGGAAAAACTACAGCCCGTCTAATCATTCAGTGTATCTTATGTAAACAGTATGAACACGCCAACATTGTTGGATCAATGAAAAAAAAAAAAAAAAAAGTGTTCCTCCCTTTATGGTTACATGCACTCACTCATTTTGAGAAAAACGTCTTGGATGATAACTGGGAAAGAGCCGAAGGGAGGACTCTTTTAAACACTGTGTCCAATCCATGACTGTACTAATTTCCAATAGGAATTAATTAGTATCTAGTTGGTGGGTAGTGATGATTATATGACTGTCCATCTCGTGACAATGCATTGTATCAATCTCTATGGTGTGTAAAACAAGTGTGTTGACATCAGCGGTATTTGCATCGTGGTTACTGACAGGCTCTGTCACGGGGGCCATTTGCGTGCTCACTGCTTCCTCAATTCCCTCAAGTATCAAAATGGCACTGCTAGGCTGAAAACATTTTGCATTGAACTTGTTCACTTCCCCGACATGCATCTCATTCTCTTCCTGAACAGCAGCATCTTCGCTGCAGTCTTCATCACTGACTCCATTCTCCTGGGTTGCATGTACCTCTGTTATACCAGCTTTATCTTGACCTTCAGTATCTGGTGTGTTCTCCTCAAAAGCATCATGGAGTGAAACATCTACAGTTGTAGCTGCGGTTTCAAGTACCTTCTCAGCACTGTCTTCCTCAACAGCACTGAGATCTTTAGTAACGTCATTATTATGGATCCTTACTCCTGGATCTTCTTCATGAAGGACCTTGTCAGGGGCTTGTCTCACATCGCTGTCCTGTTCAAGTCCAACATCTTGACTTCCCTTCTTCACTTCACTGAAATCATCAAGAATCTTTTTCTCGATGACTCCGTCTACTGAGGTAACGTCTACTGCATTTTCGACAACAGTTGTTTCTTGATCAAGATCTTCTTCATTGCATGCATCTCCTAGCTGAATCTTGTCTTCAGTGAGTCCATCTATCTGTGGAGCAAGATAGCCACAATCATCATTTTGTAGATCTTTGGCATCTCTATCAAGCCTTTGCGTTTCTTTTGATCCAGTGTGTCCATCCTCTTCCTCAGTTTCAACAGAAACAACACGTTTCGGGTGGACTTCAACTACTAATGTAATGTAACTCTCTCCCTCTTGAGGCAGCTGCTCATGGCCAATTCCCTGCTTCAGGTCAAGTGCAGTCTGTTCTGCATCATTCGGTCTCGACTTGGAGTTTGAAACAACTGTAAGTTCACTTAAGGGTCCGCTGGATGTGGCTCCTGGATTTTGTAATGAAGGGAGGTGAGGAGCAGGGCTGTAAAGAGATGTATATCATTAGGAGGAGGTAATATTAATGTTACATTATCATGTGCTTTATGTCATTGCGATTGGTTTTTACCTCTCTACGGATTCATATGGAACAGGGGTAGGCCATAATTCTTGGGCCCCGCCCCCTTCCTCCTGCACCCAGCCACGGTTAGAGGAAGCATAGGTCAGAATGGCTTCTGTCACAGTGTAAGGGGTGTGACCCTGCACACAGTCCTCAATGTGCTTGACAGGAAGCTGAGTCTGCAGGAAAAGATGGAGCTGGCTATCTGAGAGACATACCGTCATGTGCACCACTCTGTACAGGAAGACGAAAGCTTTTTATTTCAAGAAAATTGGGTGTTAAAATGAACATTTCTGTACTATTTTACATGCTATTTCTAATTCTCCCATTTTTTAAATGTTTTGGAAGAAGAAAGCACCAGAAGATTTTAAATAAAACACTAGAACTGACTTGTCCAAGAAGCTCTGAAGACCTTTTCTCCTCCTTTCAATGAATTCATCATTAATAAATGAGAAGAAAGACTTTTTGGGCAGATCAGGAACAGGCCTGTGGGAAATACAACAATGTGTTTAACTCTAAAGATACACAAAAAGATGGAATATATATATAAAAAGTCCCTACTGCATGGCAAATTGATACTATTGCTTCAGGTATAGTATGCAATTTTGCAACTAATGCAATTTGTCTGACTGTGGATTTGTGGTGTCCAAACACTTTAGAGATGGTTTTGTAACCTTTTCCAACCTGATGAGCAACAACAACTCTTTTTCTGAGATTCTCAGAGACCTCCTTTGTTCATGTCATGATTCACTTCCACAAACATGATCAGACTTTGATAGATTCCTGTTCTTCAAATAAAACAGGGCAGGCACTGACACCTGATAGTCATCCCACTGATTGAAAACACCTGATTTCTACTTCAAATTAACTGCTAATCCTAGAGATTCAAATACTTTTGCCACTCACAGATGTTATATTGGATCATTTTCCAAAATAAACTAATGACAAAGTATATATTTTTGTCTAATTTGTTTGATTGGATTCTCTGTCAACTTTCAGAATTTGTGTGAAAATCTGATGATCTTTTGGGGCATATTTATGCAGAGATATAGAAGATTCTGAAGGGCTCACAAACATTCAAGCATATATATATATATATATATATATATATATATATATATATATATATTGGCCTGATATATACATGCAGCTATAAAGTTATTGGTTTGTGCAAAGGAACTTACACCAAACCAGCATTCTTTTGCAGTTTTTTCTTCAACCACACAAACTCACTGTATCGCCGCCTCACACAGGATGTTTTGGCAGTGAATGCTTTGCTGTTTGTCTGGTGACAGAAACCAAGTGACCAAATTCAGATCAGAGAATACCAGGGCAGACAAAAACATGCGTTGAACAACATTAGAATAAAAACATATATACTAGCGAAAGACTGATATATCTGCCAGTATTAAGATGGTGTTATAAGAGGGTGCATTATGTACAATATATCAGACACAGCCCACCCTGCCCTCTAGATATCAATATACACAAACTATGTTCATTGAAAACCATGTTCAAATAAAGCAATGAAATAGATAGAAAATAGAAAAATGAAATGAGGACATGGCTGTGATTTAATCAACACCAATACTGTAACCAATACAGGACTACAGACAGTTGTAAATTTAAAAATTGGAGGGAAAAATTAAATGGCTTATAAATTCATCTTAACATTTAAATATGTTTTCTTATACAAAGAAGTATTAAAAAAGCTTTTGGAACTTGGAGAGAGTCACATTATTAGATTGTAATCTTGTAATATAATAAGTCCTTGAGGCAAAAATACTCACATGAAGGAAAATTCTGAAGTCCACATATGAGATCCACGACCCTTGGTTTTGAACGCGAGGATCCTGAACTCTCACAGCAATGAATTCCTTTAAAAGAAAGTCAGAGAAACATTTTCAAGACCAAAGTATAAAAATATCAAACATTTATGGCATTTTATACCTTTAAAAAAGCAGCCCCGTGGTCCATTGTTATCAACAGCATTAACCTCTTGTGTCAAATCAGCTGGTTTGTAATCTGCTATGTCTCAATGTCTGTATGACTTAAACCCATAAGATCTCATTGCTTTAGTGCAATATTCAGATCTGTCATTGCACATCACACAGACACAGTGGATAGAATAAGAAAGAGATCTTACATCCTCCTCTTGACTTTTGATCATCCTACCAGAGGTAACACGGCACAGTGGACATCTGTGGAAAAACGGTCACTGCAACATGAGTCATCAACCACAACAACAAAACATCCCTGATCATGCATGGTTTGCTAGTTTTTTTTTTTTTTTTTTTTTTTTTTTAAACTTGCATGATTTTGTCTTTTCTGTCTTTGTTTTTCCATAACTTGAGGAAAGGAGATATTTTTACAAATCCATAAAGGGAGAAATCAAAAGATACCTCAGACCTGGTACTGTCTACTCTCCAAAACATCACTAATTGTTGATTTGAGTATCTAAGGGACAAACATCTCCTGACTTGCTCTTTTAACTCTTGTGTTGAATCATCTGCCCTTCCTCTTCCTCTAAACAGGCATTAATCATGATGATTATCTGTCAGTTCTGTGGTCAATAATATGATTCACCCGTGATTGCTGAGTAAATGCATTGAAACTGAACAAGTTACTTAAAGCAAACCTGTGTAGAGGAATACTTTGGCATTAGTGTAGTGGGTTTTAATTCGATAACCTGTTGTCTGTTATCTGTCACAGCACTTGTTACTCTAGAGAATAGCTAGAAGATAGATACTTACTGTAATAGTGCTGTATTTCCAGGTTGTATTTCAGGTTAGCGCAAGTTAATGCGCTCACGCGAACGTCAAAATATAGTAAAATTCGTACCTTCATCCCATCCGTCCATAATAAAATGTGTTTTTTCTTGAAGTCACTAAGTCATACAGATAAAACCGATTAGAATGATTAAAAACACGTCAAAACATTATTGAGAGTATGCGAGTAACGTGATCGGTTTCGTTTTTCTTCAGCTGTAAATATATAAACAAGCTGAGGTGAGATACTGCCATCTAGGGTACGGGTCGAAGTTAGTCTGCTTATGAGTTATGCTTATGATGCTAAAACAAGCAAGTACAGTAGGGTCACTAGGTTTTGAGACACAGCTTGTATGTAGGCTACTGTTTATCTTTTCCCTGTAACGAAAATGTATTCTTTGTAGAGTACAATAAAAGCAAGATACTTCAGGTGAATGGTAAACATTTTAACTAATAAATATCCTTTCCCATGTTAATCAAAGGACAATAAGGCAGTTGTTTTGTACTACAATATTTCTGAAATGTTATGTTTAGATATGCAAATGAGATATTAGCTGCAGTAATTAAATATGTACTATTTTGCAATTATTTCCTGAAATCTGGGGCCAGTTGTTTAAACTTAGCCTCTGTTAAGAACTAGTCTGACCAACTTGCAGTTAGCCAAGGGATAATCAATCATTTTCTTTTGATTCAACTTTCTGTGTAACCAACTTAAACAAAGTTATGACCAGTCTTAAAGAAGAAAAAAAAAAAGAATTGGATGACTTGTAAGACTAGTTTAAGTATTTTACAACTGAACACTGAATAAAGGTTCAAAATCCTTGTTTCATTTTATTGCAATATTAAAGGTTTTACAGAGGGTATTTTGGATATTTCTTTTTATTACTGCATAGATCAGAAAAAAACTGTCAATAGCTTAAAAAAATATTTTGTAAATCTGGCAAATGATACAGTAGCCTAACAAACACCCACAGTATATAAAACCTAAAAGGGATACTCCACCCCAAAATGAAAATTTGCCATCAGATCTGCAATCTGGGTTATATGAAGCGACGGGAACACTTTTTGTAAGCGAAGAAAACTAAAATAACGACTTTATTTTATAAAATACTATACTTTATAAAATAACGACAATTCCTTTGTCAACAGTCTCCTCTGTGTCTCTTCATATCACTGTATGCTGAGTATGCTCTTCTGTGTCATCCGTGCCACAAGGATGCACTGTTTTCTTTCAAATCAAAGCTAAATACACGTAGAAACAGCACATCGGATGACACAAAACAGCATACACAGCATACGGTGATATGGAGAGACACAGAGGACGACTACTTTCATACCTTTTATGGAGCTTGACAGTATTATTTACTTGGCAGTCTATGGGACAGCCACAGAACTTCCGGTTTTCATCCAAAATATCTTAAATTGTGTTCCGAAGGCGAACAAAGCTTTTACGGGTTTGGAACAACATGGGGGTAAGTGATTAATGACAAAATTTTCATTTTGGGGTGGAGTATCCCTTTAAGAATATAGAAGAGAATAAAACTGGAATGTTTGGCGTAACTGCTACTTACGTGGAGATATCTGGCTCAGTGCATGAGAAAAAACTAATTTAAAACAGCTTTTAAAGATATGTATTGTAATTGAAATCTAGAGACACTAATAGATAAAGTGTAATAAAATGTTAATTGACTGTGTATTAGGGATGTTTTCTTTCCACAAGTCTGAAAGAAGACAAGTTAAGGAAGCAAAATCTCAAAATTGACCAGTGCTTGTGTAAACAATGTTTAGTCTTGCAAAAGACTTGCATAAAATGCTTATTTTGACTGCAAGGTTCAGAAATATATAATGGTTCTGGTATTATACTACCAATATCTTGCCACTGGTGCTGTTTTCAGTCGTGAAATAGTGTCTGATGTCAGTAATGATGAAGGTGGTGTCTTGAGTGTAAGAACTTTATCCTCTGTAATCTTCTTTAGCTTCTGTTGCATGCAGGTGGGGATGTCATATGGAGCTGCAGAGACAGACAGAGACGATGAGACTTCGGCTTCATTTGATCGCTGATTTGAGTGTGTATTCTGGCTGGTGAGTTTATGACAATAATAACAAAGTGGATTATCTGTATACTACCAAATTTTGATATTTGTTCTTTACCAACAAAAGAAATGGAGGACGCAGAAGTCCGACAACAGAAGCTGGACAATCAGGTATCTCAGAAATTAGTGTCTTTTGATTAGTCATTTACTTATACTTTTGTGTTACCTATTTTATCAATAATATGTAGTTTTTTAACCTTTGACATTTTTGTCATGCTTAAAAACATCCTATAGATTTTCTACTCCATTATGTTTTGATGATATCTATCTATACTTATGGCATTACTGGGTAGTTAACATTTAGTGTGTGTATATATATATATATATATATATATATATATATATATATATATATATATCTCTGATGTTTAACATCACTTTATATCATGTCAACTCTCATAGCGTTCGCTTTTAATCAAGAAACAACAAAGAAGAAGGGCAGATTCCCGGATGATCACAGCTAATCATGACATCCGTCCCAAGACACGCAAACAGAAAGCTGAGTCTGACGATACAGCTTTATTGATAAGCCAATCTCAGAGCAACATTGCTCTCAGTGGTTCGTAAACACTTACTCTATAGAAACCAGAGCCTTAATGTTAACATGTAATTGTTGTTTTTTAGAGTTTTACAGAAAATAACAACCTGCCTATTTATTATCAGACATGCAACCTGAGGAGATTTATGAAAACACGGTGGAAGAGATTTGTTTAGGAGAACTGACCATTTCGTCCAGGACAGAAGAGGCTTCGGAAGAGGTAGCTGATTCTGTTCCGGTCATCACTAAGAAAATCGATCTAGAGACCAGCCCGCAACACAGCACTAAATGCACTTTAGACACGGAAGGAGAAAAGAAAACTAAGAAGAAGGGTGTGAAAAAAGGGCAAACAAAATGTAAGTGTTTTTTCCCATTTTCAGTTGTAACTTTTGTATCTGCCTTAGTGTGATGCGCCTTTACATTTTGTTGCACTGCATATTTTAGTACTTGAGGCCAAACCTGCTTTAGAAGATGAGGAAAACGAAGGGCAAGAGAAAAAAACAGTGAAGAAGAAGGAAAAGACAAAGGAATCTAAGGAGAAAGTGAGGACAGAAGAGCAGTCTTGTAAGTGCACCGGAGATGTGTCTCCATTGTTAAACATGATACAAGTTAAAGGCCATTTCCTGTAGCACAGCCCAGTGCCTCATCCATAAATAGGAAATAACCTGACATTGGCATTGTTAATATTCCAACTCATGGTATTTTCCAGCAATTCAGACTGATTCAGTTGTGGAAATCAATATTAATGAAGAGAAAAAACCTGCATCAGAGAGTGAAGATGAGAGAAAAGACTGGACAAAGAGCCCCATCCCTCCAACACCAAAGAAAAAACAACAACCGAAACCAAGTATAAAAATCTCATTATATAAAAATGATATATATATATATATATATATATCTCCGTATTAACCTTTTTTGTTTCGTTTGATGTGGCCTGATTGTTATTATTAGTTTTCTGTTTTTGTAGTGAGATGTCACCTCAGTGACAGTGAGGAAGAAAAAGAGGACGAAGAGGAGGAGGACAAGAAGAGGGAAGCTAAAAAAACACCAAAGAAGTCTAAAAAAGGAGCAAAAAATAATGACAATATTGCTTCTTTAAACTCCAACTTTAAAGAGCCTTCCTCTGACAGTGATTCTTTGGACATGGGAAAAGTAAGACATAGTCTAAATTCATTCATATAGTGTTGTACGTGTGTGTGTGTGTGTGTGTGTGTGTGTGTGTGTGTGTGTGTGTGTGTGTGTGTGTATAATTTTAGTATCATTGATATACTATTATACTTTTTGTTAATATTTTTAATTAGATTTTATTTAGATATTTTACTTTTCCATTTTTTTAAGTTTATATAGATTTAGTTATTTTAGTGCTTAAATAATTTTTATTTTTTATTTTATTAAATCATTTTATTTTATTTTAAGTTGATATTTTATTTCAAGCATTGAAAATTACATTTTAATGGTTTTTGTTTAATGAATACAATAACCCTGATATTCTTTGTTTTATCTTTCTTGTTCAGTCCTCTCCGATGTGTTTGGAGGATCTGGAACAGTTTGCCATGCGTCCTGCTCCAAGAGATGTGACTATTCAGTGCAGGATCACCAGAGACAGGAGGGGAGTGGAGAAAGGCATCTTTCCCACATATTACCTCCACATGGAAAAGGAGGATGGGAAAAGGGTTAGCAGAAGTGTGAATAAAGTAAAATATACAAAATAATGTCTTTTTTCATTGCTTAACATTGTTCTCTTGTCCAATGTTTCGGATGGGCAGGTCTTTCTGATGGCTGGAAGAAAAAGAAAGAAGTGCAAAACTTCAAATTATTTGATATCAATCGATCCCACCGATTTATCCAGAGATACTGACAGCTACATAGGCAAACTAAGGTCAGTAAAATTAAAGTGTGTATCACAAATATTGTTTGCAATTCTGCCCCTGCTAAAATATAGAAATTGTATCCTCAGATCAAATGTCTTGGGGACTAAATTCACTGTGTATGATAATGGCGAGAATCCAGAAAGGAAACCATTCATTAAAGAAACGGATACACTGCGACAAGAGCTAGCAGCAATATGTTATGTAAGATGCTAACTGTGTGCTTATTTTTTTAAGATGTCTACAGTATATATATTTTTAAACCTTCTTTTTTCTTTACTGTCACGCAGGAGAAAAATGTTTTGGGTTTCAAAGGACCTAGAAAAATGAGAGTTATTATTCCTGGTATGCATGAGAATGATGAGAGAGTTGTCATTCAGCCAAAAAGTGTGAGTATTATGTTTTGGATTCTTGTTAATCAGTTTTTTTTAATCAATTGCAATATTAGGTTTCTTCTTTTTGATATACACTACCATTTAAAAATTTGGGGTCTGAAAGATTTTTTATGTTTTATGCTCAGCATGAATGATAATACTGTGAAATTTTATTACAATCTTAAATAACTGTTTTTTTGTTTGTTTGTTGTATTGTTCTTTATGTCTTAGAAATATTTGTCACACTTCACTCAGATGAAGAAAGTAAAATACATTATTTCTCTTTCTAAGTAATTATGTGTTTGGTTCAGTGATCGAATCCGCTGTTTTATTATATATGCATATATAATGAAAATGAAATCTCTTTTGCATGTCCCAGGAGCTGGAGTCTCTGCTCACCCGATATGAGAATGGTAACAAAGAGAATCTTGTCACCCTTGTAAATAAATCACCCAGCTGGAATGAGCAAACGCAGTCGTACGTGCTCAATTTCCATGGCCGAGTTACTCAGGCATCTGTGAAAAACTTTCAGATTGTCCATCCAGATAATGGTGAGTGAGAGGTTATCCTTCTTTTACTCATTTTGCATCTCTGTCTTTGTGTTTGTAATTGCTATATCATATAATATATGAAAAATATTACAATACCTAATTCTAATAATGTCAATGATTATCTCTCTCCAGAGGACTACATAGTGATGCAGTTCGGGCGGGTAGCAGAAGATGTGTTTTCCATGGACTACAGCTTTCCCATGTGTGCTCTGCAGGCATTTGCCATCACTCTGTCTTCCTTCGATGGCAAACTGGCCTGTGAATGAGCTTCATTCATCTGTATTTCCTGTTCTTTGAAAAAGGGAAACTTTGCATTCATTTTAGATTCGAAATATTCTTGCAGTCATAAATGAATGAACTTTACAATGTACAGTGGATAATTTATCCATTTTACTAAATATTAATCTATAATTAGACATACAATGTATGAATTTCTTACATATTTTTTGTCTCTTTAATCGCTAAATATAATTGTTTGTTTTCCAAGTCTAAGCAAATATTTTCCTTTGTTTACATGAAAAAAGAAAGCTATTGGTCTTATACAGTTACTCTTAATAAAGTTACATTCACCAACTTACAGACCTTCATTATTCTTTTTGGGGATATTTGAGATCCGTGTGGAATATTATATTTCGCCATAGTGAAATAATGTAAACATATATAGCTTTCCAGCGGAGGGCAGTAAAAGCCTTGATCGTTTTTCATACCTCTGCAAACTAAAAACAGAAGAAGTAAAGGACAAATTCGTATGCAACTACATCGCCCCATTTTGAACTCTCAGCATAACTGAAGTTGATCCGTATTATTTACATCTTATCATTCAGGCACCTCACAGCGACCATCAACAATCTGCTCCGAAAGTTATTTATGGAAGCTGTCTGACATGAAATGTGACTTAGAATGGAAACTCCCTCTTTTTGGTTTTGAGTTTTGAGATTGCGGACAGATGAGCTAACTTACGCCTCTTAAAACAGGAACTTTTCATCTGAGTTGGATATAAGATACATCGAGAATGCGGGACCGGACCAAAGAACTGGGCAACGTGAGTACAAAGTGTGGCAGTGCACTCAGGAAACCGGCTAACGTGCTAACGGGCTAACCCGCGGAAACTGCGATTTATTATTAACACTTTCACTTATTCTCACGGGTCACAGTGACTGA
Organism: Cyprinus carpio; assembly: GCF_018340385.1. Lineage (NCBI taxonomy): Eukaryota > Metazoa > Chordata > Actinopteri > Cypriniformes > Cyprinidae > Cyprinus > Cyprinus carpio. The sequence continues at coordinate 11,516,400 of NC_056583.1, forward strand.
CTGTTTGTGTATCTTTATGCAGATTGTTGAAATAATAATAATAATAATAAAGATCAAATCTCACAAACTGCAAGCTAACTCCCTTCTGCACTACCAACCCTCTAGTATTGCAGTGTAACTTATTAGGTGGGGTGTAACTTTATTTAGCCTGCATACAAACTAGCAGCCATTAGTGTTTGTAGTTGCTTCAGTGATCCCCCCCAAGAAAATCAAAATTAACTAATTTCAATCATATTTAGCACTTAAAGTTAGCCGTTGTATTTTTTACACCCTCAGAGAGAAAAGTTTAATATTACATCCTTTTAACTTTTATCTGACACTCTCCCCCCCCCCCCCTCATTGTAACACGCGTAAGTGAATTATACAGCTTATAAATAAATATTTCAAACGAATTTTTTTAATGTATATGGGTCAAAGGCGTTAAGATGTCCGCATCAAAAGAAATGTACAAAAGTGATTTTGTGTCCGTAGAAAGCACATTAAATGCAAGTAAAATGTCTACTTTTAAGGTTTCAAATAAGTTTTTGGAGAATAAAATGTCAAAATTTGGTTGAAATAATGTTACATTGTCATTCAGTGTAACACAATATTTATGCAAAAATTCAAACAAAATGCATATTCTGACGTGTACATATTACAATATCTAAAAGAATAATGGAGCATACTAAATTTTATTGTGTTTTAAATTAGTAAAAAAATTCTTACTGACAAATGGGCAAAACCTAGGATAGTGGCAAATGTTAAAAATGTAAAATGTAAAAAATACACTTTTTTTACTGCTTAAACACTTTTTCGTCTTTGACCCATATGTTTCTCTTTTCACTAGATTCCTGATGCCTCAGATGAAGATGAAGAAACCATAGCTCTCATGATAAAGCCTGGATCTGGGAGCTCAGCAAATGAAGAGAAAGAAAACGAAGGCTTCTTTAAAAAGGTTCATTTGGGTCATTGTTACACATTTTAACTATTTGAAAGCATTATGACAGCTTTCAATTGTAATATGCACAATAAATTATTAGGGAACTGTGGAGTTGTTGTGCAACTACACACCACTACCAAGCCACTACCTCTAAACTCCATGTTAATATACTTTTGACTTCGTAATATCAATTGTTTGCCATGAATTATATTTTTGTTGCCTGTATGGTTTGGGATTTCAAAGTTTCTGGAGTCAAACTTATTACTGTCACAATTATACCCTATTTTTTATGTAGGTTCAAGAGATTCGAGAGGGACTTGAAACAATTAAAAGGAAGGTGTCTGAACTGGAGAACAAACAGAAAACTGTGTTAGGAGTTGCACTTCCAGAGGAAAGTGAGTAGCTCAGCTTAAGTTTGGGTATTTTTATATTTCAACACATTTCTCTGAAATATAAAAAAATGGTTCTCTATGGATTTTTTTTTTTTTTTCAGTTTAAGTTTTAACATCCAAAAAAATAAATATATATATATAAAAATCTCCTTGGCAATAGGTATGAAAAAGGAACTGCAGTCCCTCAGAGAAGACATCAAAGTCATGGCCAGCCAGATCCAAAGGAAGTTAAAAAGTGAGACTGATGAATAAAAACATAGGCAGTTGGTTTTGAACTTGTTCTGCTGGACCTACTGGATGAGTGACATTAAACAATACGTTTATTATTATAGGCGTCGAACCTAAGAAAGCTGAAGGTGAAGAGAAATATATTCCGGTAAATGTTAGAATGCGGAGAACCCAGGTGAGTTGCTTTTTAATACACATTTTATAAATATTTTGTTTGTAAATATCATACTTGAACAGTGTTGTTTTGGCTCAGAATAATCTGCTACTCCCTTTTTTCCTCAACATCCTTTAAAAGCATGGTATTTTGTCCCGTGAATTTCTGGAAGTGATGGGTCACTGTAATACAATTCAAGCCCAATACAGAGACAGAAATGTGGAGAGGATACACAGACAACTCAAAATCAGTATGGGCTTTTTCTGTCTTGTTTCATTCTATTGATAACACCATGGTTCTCACACAGTTCTCTCACAAGTCATGTTTTTCTTTAGTCCAGTGGTTTTCAAACTGGTCCTGGGAGCAGCCCCAGCACTGCACATTTTCTGTGTCTCCCTCATATATCACACCTGATTCAACTCATCAGCTCATTAGTAGAGACTGCAAGACCAGAAATTGGTGTTACAGATATATACAAAATGTGAGGTGCTAGGGGTGCTTGCAGGACTGGTTTGAAAACCTCTGCTTTAGTATGATCCACAATGCTTGGTGTTTAAAGGGATACTCCACCCCAAAATGAAAATTTTGTCATTAATCACTTACCCCCATGTCGTTCCAAACCCGTAAAAGCTCCGTTCGTCTTCGGAACACAATTTAAGATATTTTGGATGAAAACCTAGAGGCTTGAGACTGTCCCATAGACTGCCAAGTAAATAGCAGTCTCAAGGTCCATAAAAGGTATGAAAGTCATCATCAGAATACTCCATCTGCCATCAGACGTGCAATCTGTGTTATATGCGACGGGAACACTTTTTGTAAGCGAAGAAAAAAAAAACGACTTTATTCAACAATTCCTTTGTCAACAGTCTCGTCTTCGTCTCTTCCTTTCACTTTATGCTGTGTATACTCTTCTGTATCATCCACGCCACAAGGGTGCGCTGTTTCTACATGTATTTAGCTTTGATTTGAAATAAAACCGCACATACTTGTGGCGCGGATGACACAAAAGAGCAAACACAGAAAACGGTGATATTGAGAGACACAGAGGAGACTGTTGACAAAGGAATTATTGAATAAAGTCGATATTTTTGTTTTCTTCGTTTACAAAAAGTGTTCCCGTCACATCATATAACCCAGATTGCATGTCTGATGGCAGATGGAGTATTCTGACGACGACTTTCATACCTTTTATGGACCATGACACTGTTATTTACTTGTCAGTCTATGGAACAGTCACAAGCCTCCCGGTTTTCATCCAAAATATCTTAAATTGTGTTCCAAAGACGAACTGAGCTTTTACGGGTTTGGAATGACATGGGGGTAAGTGATTAATGACAAAATTTTCATTTTGGGGTGGAGTATCTCTTAAGTGTATAACTACTGCAGTATCAGTCAGTGCAGCATTGCTTTCACTTGCATTGTTTCTACAAGACAAAATAAAATGGAATAGAATTAAATAAAACTAGTGTGAATGTGGTTTCCTTTACAGCTGGTAACAATGTGACCGATGAGGAGCTGGAATCAATGCTTGAGAGCGGACAAACAGATGTTTTCACGCAAAATGTGAGTGTTGTGTTTTGTGTAGTGTGCATGCATTGATTTTAATGCATAAGTGTAAGTCTAGCGTTCTGCCTATAGGTATTCATTGCTTTTCCTTCAACATTTACTTGAAGAAATCAGTCCACAACAGAGTGATATTGTTTATTATAGTCTTCTGATTTCTTAATGTGACATTTCAAGTTTTCTCTTTTGCTTTCTTTGGAATGGATGTGTTTCATTTGGTAAGATCCTTTTGGGAACCGTTCCATCTAAAATGTAATTGTTATTTCTTGTTTTTGATGACGTTGATCCGGGTATTTAGTGATATAATCATTTATAATAAATAGGGGCATTTTCCTGACCCTCCACTTTCTGAGTTTCTTGTGAAGCAGTAGAAACTACAAATAATAGTCAAAGTAAGACCTACATTTGGAACTAAGAATGCTGGGGGCACCTTTGGACATAAAGTATCTTCAAGTGTTATCGCTCTCTTTATTCTAGATAAAGTAAATCTGGGATTTCAACATCATTAAAAGCAATGCATTTTCAGTACCTCCTTTATAGATTTCCACTTCCCTTTTAGAGTTTTTGTTACTGTCCTTCTTCGCCTCATATATTCAGTTTTTTTTGATAGAACCCTTCCAACCCCCTTTGCCTACAATAAAGCATCACCACCACCATGCATTTCACCGTTGTGTCCTATTTGTTACATGATGTGATCACATGAAACATCCTGTTCAGTGTCGTGAACCATTGTGTAAAAATCGAGCTGTTCTTGCAGATTTTGAACGATGCTAAAGCTACCAGACAGGCTCTGAACGAGATCGAGTCGCGGCATGATGAGATCATCAAGCTAGAGAAAAGCATTAAAGAGCTACATGACATGTTTCAGTACCTTGCAATGGAGGTTGAAGCACAGGTGAGGTGAACACACTTGATATATTTAATACATTCCTCAGATATCTAGGACATTAAAAACCACAATGTTCTATTATTAAAAAAAAACATTGTTTAATTTAATAAATGAAATTTTTGTCCATATTTTAATTCAATCTGTTTTTCAGGGTGAAATGGTGGACAGGATTGAGGAGAGCATAAAGAGTTCCCAAAACTATGTGGAAAAAGCTGTTGCTGACACAGCTGCTGCTGTAGTAACTTCAAAAAAAGTGCGCAAAGTGAGTAAATTATTCATATGATTATTTATTTATTGATGTGATGACATTACATCATTCACCAGTGTGACTGATCACTTTTCTCTTCACAGAAAAAATTATGGCTTGTATTATGTCTTGCTGTTTTGCTTGTAATAATAGCCATTATTGTGGCTGTCAGTTTCATTTGACGGTAAGTTCAATCAGTTATTGAATTTGAATGCCTACTGTATGCAAGCTATTATGCATGTATGCAAGGGATAGTTCACCCAAAAATGAAAATTTGCTTTTAATGTACTCACCCTCAGGCCATCCAAGATATAGGTGACATTTTTTCTTCAGTAGAAATTTAAAGATTTTTATCTGAAACCGTGGTCCTTGGTGATTCATAAAATGCAAGTCAGCGGCTGCTCGTGTTTAAGAATAAAAAGCATTATCAAGGAAAATGAAATTAATATATATCATATGTTATGGTCTTAAGAAACAAAACGATCAGTCTTTTGCAAGAAACTGAACAGTCTTTACAACATTATTGCTTGTAATCCATAACCTTAGGCAATGGCAAAATAGTTTTTTTCAATGAACCGGTTCTTTCGGACAGTTTGTTCCAGTGAACTGGTTCAGTTCACTAGTTCGTTTACATAACCAATTAACCCAATTTTATTATTAAAGCACCCAATAGTGATCTGAAAATGTGGATGTTTTACATCTCTAAAGCATATAAAGCGAATAAACTCACTTTTTTTACATAAACAATGAGAAACCATGAAAAACATAAATTTCGCTCCTTCATTCAAGTGCTCAGTTCACGCATGCACATATGACCTGCTCATCTGTCTTCTGTCTGAGTTGGAATTGCTCCCTCAGTTCAGTGACTGTTGGAGGAACTGGTGCACAGAATGAGTTGGCAAAATCCAGCATCATAGGACATATATGCCAGTATTTTGGCTAATTTCGTGACAGAGTGACTGTTAGTCACGTCCAAAAGGGAGTTTTGATTGAGTAACTTGTAGTTCTATTTCTGTCATGTTTGATGTTATGTCGTGACTACATTAGGGGATTCTCTTGGGAGCCCGATCAGCTCTGTGTAGTAAGAGAACGGACGTTTCTGGATGTGTGTGACCATGTGTTTCTGGATGTGGTAGTTTCCTGCCCTCTAATGATGGCCATGTTCACTGTCTCTTGTGCTCGGAGCGAGAGCACGCTGAGGCAGTGTTTGTGGATGGGACATGCCTGCACTGTGAGTGCATACCCATGGCTACGTTGAGATCGTGACTCTCCTTTGCTAGGAGAATCCTCTCTGCTGTCACCCACACTGTGTTTTCTGCTTAGCACATATAAAAAGTATATACATTTTCATTTTTTTTTAAGAAACTGATTGTTTCACTAGATAAGACCCTTACTCAAAAACCTTAATTTCTTTGCAACTGAAAAATGAAAGACATGAACATTTAGAATGACATGAGTGTGAGTAAATTATCAGGAAATTTTTATTCTGGAAGTGAACTAATCCTTTAAGTGTCTCTTATTGCCAAATGTTTTGCAGTTCTGTTATTATTATTTATATTTATTCAATGTTTAAATCATGTATCCTTTTTCTTTACAGAGTTTTTCTTTTATTAGACCTTTTTTTTGCCCATCAAGCATTAGGTTTTGTCTTCCTAAACTGTCTGCCTGAAGTCCCTTTGGCAAGCTACGTCTTTTGTAGCTACATGTGCTTAAATTTTAAATTGTTGTCTGTTGTTTTAGCTGCTTTGTCCTACAAAGAACATGATTTAGATTTCCTCAAAATGTATCTGCTGCACCACTTGGACATTCAAAAAGTTGCATGGTAAAAACGGTTTGAATTAACTGATTACTTTATTGACTGTATTTTCTAGATGGTGTACTTTTGCAGAATACATTTGCAGAAACCAACACTAAAACATGGTGATATAGGGTAGATGAAAAAAAAAATATGATTTCTAATAAGATTCCTAATATATAACGCTTCCTTTTGGAGACAAGCACAAGAACTCTGAGTGATGGGCAGTTTATCTTTGGTGTAATATGCTTATAAGATGTCTTTTGTGTTATCTGTTGTGATTTATCTTTTTGTAATGCCATTTCAAACTTGAAATTTGCTAAAATAGCTTTTGAAGTCATTTGTGTATATATAAAAACTAATTTTATACTCTGCTTTGCATTATAGTAACTACCTTTCAAATTAGAACTTCTCTTGTTCTCATAATGACATGTTGCATACTTATGTATATTTTAACTCATCTGTGCACTGTCCCAGTTAGGACATGCACTTTTAAGAAATCATTATGTACAGTTACTTGTTTATTGACTCAACCGTGGTGCCTTGAGCAATAACTTAGTTGCCCACTGTGTGGCACTATAAATGTCAAGATCACCTGCAAGAGTGCAGTTTATCTGGTTTCAGTTTGCAGTCTGTACTGCCAAACATTTCATTCTGGTGTAAAATTGTAATTTTTAAATAAAGTACATTATATATTTGGTCTTGTATTTTTTTTTTCATGTCTTATATTATTTTTAAATAATTGTGATATTTGAATTCCCATTTTCAATGTATATATGTAGCGGTATTACTAATAAAAAAAATACATACTTTGAAGCCTGTATAAGGATGGTCAATCCCTTCATAACTCATAACCGTGGACATGGATGTAGCAGAAGGGGGGTCATGACCCCCCTAACTGTCCCCTGTGTCACCAGCGTGCCTGCATTTACACCAGATGCAATCAAAGAACCCCACCCCCCCAAAAGGGGTCAAATGACGTTGCAAAAAAGAACATTATTTTGTGTATTTGGTGTAATGTAATGTGTTTATGTGGTTCAAGTTTCAAAAAACATTATTTTCAACATACTGTACATTATTGTTGCTCCTCTATGCCCCGCTTTTCTGAATTGTAGGCTACTCTCCCAGGTTCAGGAAACAGCCCTCCGCAAAATGCGCTGCACTCGAATATTTGGGTTGAACTGTTCTGGAACAGTGTTTTAAATATAACTTAACCACTGATTTCTAGTTGTGTCCTCTTTTGGAAGACCAAACAAAGTAGTTTTGCTTACACAATGAAACACACAGCGTCTCGACGACAACAGTACGACAGCGAAAATCAAAGTTATGCCTTCTTTCTTTGTGTGAATATTTGGGCGGTGTTATGCAAATCGTCCCACACTGTGACTTAGACATGTGGGGGCGTGTTTAAACGAGGCGTTTTAGGAGGGCTTGGTCGAGTCTTCACTTTTATGAAGAATATCTCTTAAGCCCGAGACACACTGCAATATTTTCAGCTGTCCCAGACGAAAGATTGGCATCGTGAAACAGTCGCGGCGATTTCTGTGAACGTCGTGGCTCTTAATCGATGATCCTATGTTGTACAATGAGAGAGGTTCAAAGATGGCCGTTGTCACGGTCTTGCGACCAAAGATAGCCTGCGATAATTTTCTGGCAGTGTCAGAAATTCAGCATGTTCATCGCAGTTATGACCCACGTTTACTGACCAACCAGTAAAAATGTGACATGAAATCAACGCGACATGGCGCTAAAACATAAAACTGCTTACCTCGAGCTCTTGTTCTTTCCTCTTTCGCCATTCCCACTTTTTTTCAGCACACATAAAAACTACAACGGTCAAAGTGTGATTCATTATGCTCTTTTTGTTTACCACTAGTGCATGCTAATGACATGTTATTTCTTCTATAGAAACACGCGTCATAGTCTACAAGTCAATAGGTGTCATCATCGTACAGTCTACATGCATGTCATAGGCTTCCCAAGTTTATTAGATCCGTGTCGCACAGCGTGACCAGCGATGATCTTACAGGATTGCTAAAATCGTGCAGTGTGTAGAAGGCTTCAGGGTTTGAGACTTTAGTCTTTGGAACTTTAGGGATCTTATCTATGCACCAAAAGCTTCTAACACTCTAAAGAGAAAGGAAAACTTGAAACTGCATCATATGACCCCTTTAAAGCGGCTGCCACGCCCCCGACCCCAGGTGACAGTGCCCGACCTCCGCGTAGAACTACATCTCCCAGATTGTGTTTACTAGTTTGCTCCCGTTTATAGCAACTGCCGTGTATCGCACCGCCTGTTCAACACTTTCTTGACTGCGACAGAAGGAGCTTCAGGTAACATTTTATTTATGGAAGTTGTTTATTGTGAAAATACCACCAAATTACGGTCGAGGCGTGAGTTTACCCAATGCTTTATATTGATTTTAAATATAAAAAGTTATCTTAAGATTACAAGCAGAATCGTGTTTACTTAAACACTTCTTGTCTTTAAACTATATTTTGATTCATTTTAAATACCAAGATAACAAAATCTAACATAGTGCGTTGTCAGCCGGCGTTAAACCACTTTTGTTCTTCGTAGGCCCTCACATAAATGAAAGTGAAAGAACAACTCAACCTAAATAAAAACTAAATATACACCAGCTTTTGACTAAAATTATCTTTCGGGGCATTGAAAGGTGACTGTGTCCCCCGTAAACCCCCGGGATGAGTGAAGGAACGGAGGAAGAGACGGTCCCCGTTATGATGGAGATGACCTCCTCGTACTCGCAGGTAGTTTTCAACGATGTTCCTCCATCATATCCGCCAACGAACGCAGTTGTGTGCCGTTACACTCTCACCGGTGCTCTGGAGCCCAGCCCGAGGGACTGGATTGGTATCTATAAGGTGTGTAAGAAATAACAGCAACTTATACACTATATTTACTGTATTGTGTTGCTTTCAAACAAGTTAAATTAAATCTATGAAATGGCTCAGGTTGGTTGGAGTTCAACACAGATGTATTATACCTACGTATGGGTGGAACCTTGCCAGGACCATATCGGACCTGAACCACTAGTGCAACAAGTGGTTTTCAAAGGTAGAATTCACTTTATTTCCCAATCATTGCACGTTTTAGATTTCTCCTGTATCTATCACATCTTTCCAGTATTTTGCTCCATAACCTGAAGAAGCCAGACTGAGGCTTACAAACACTCTCACTGTGACATGCAACTAAGTAAACAAATAATCGATACTGGAGGAGACTAAAGGTAAAAAAGGGGACTTGACGTGTCCCCCTGTGTTATCATGTCTGTGGTAGTTGTATATATTGTGCACCAGTGCCATGGATGTGACGTGCTGCTATTTTAAGAAAGGCTGAATCACTAACTTGAGTGGTCCACATCTACTCATCACGTTACTCAGGGGTCCTAAATCAAGAGACCTTGTGATGTGTCAAGTGTCTGAAGAATTTGATTCGCTTCCCTGTACCATTTCATGGCAGTTAATTATGTGTGGGAGCCACTGTGAAGATTACTGGAAAATGGCATGGTATATTTTTCATATCAAAACACTGATTGAGTGAGAACAGACTTCTGTACTATTCCATCTAAATAAATTAAAAATAAAACCACATTAAAATTACACTCAAACGACACAAAACATGAACTAATACATGTGTATTAAATACACACCAAGTAGGTTTATATATTTATCACCAAGAAATCTGTCTGCTGTATTTTAACTGATTGAATATCGCATGTTCCTCAACTAGCCATATTTTAACCATGTTCATACTTACTCAATGTTTTTTTTTTGAGTACAAAAATCTCCTATTTTTTTCTTACCCATTTCATTAATGTACAGTATGACTGACAAATATGCATCACATAACGTTTATTAGTTTGTTAAAACTGTAATTTTATATGCATTTCAAATACATAAATCTTAAATTTAGGCCTAAATATTTTTTTTTGAGTATAAATTCATTTTAAATGCTATACAAGTGAATTCAGGCATCACAAAAAGTAAAATAACTATGAAAAAAGGATATTGATTTAGAAATTTGCAAAAAAAAAAAAAAAAAAAAAACATTAAACAGTGTTATTAAATTCTTGTTTTTAACAATCAAATATCCAATTTCAGCCGATGCAGATTAAAAAAAAAAATGAAACTATTGCATGATAACCCATATGGTGCATCCCTATACCAGTCTCAGCCAGGGGCCTAGGCCCACTAGTATTTAGTAATTATTATTATAAAATAATATTATAATAATGATTAACTTAATTAAAATATGTGAAACCTCAGCATCTATTGTATTTATAGAAGAACATATAGTTTTTGAAACAATCAAAATGTGTTGTGGTCAACACTCCCAGCTTCTGTTAATATTTTATTATATAGGGAGCCTTCGATTATTGTTCTGAGAACCACTGCCCTATATTAAACTCTAATGATACTGAAGCTCTGATTTTTTTTTCCTCAGAGGGCTACCTGCCCAAGGATGATGGCGAGTTTTACCAGTTCTGCTATGTGGACAGCTTTGGTCATGTCAAAGGAGCCAGCACCCCATTCTGCTTTCAAAACCCAGCAGAAGCAAGCCTTGGCTGCAGCTTGGAGAAGGACCTGTTAGTCATAACAACACAGGTACATCTTTACTGGAAGTTAAAGTTTGTAGAATTTTTTTACTTTCTGCTAGCTACTTAAAGTATAATATTAATACTAACTGGCCAAAAAATCATTAATTGCATGTCCTTTGTGAGTAGGAGCAGGCAGAAAAGATGGAAAAGGAGAAAGAAGACTTTGTGAAAGAGATCAAGTCTTTAAAAGAAACAAATACGATCCTGAAAACGGAGTTGGATGAAAGACTGCACGAGATCAACCGTCTCAGGGTTAGTCAGACTCTCTTTCTTTTATAAGTCAAATGTGTGCACTTATTATTTACAATATTTACAGTAGTATTTGTGATTTTTGTACCCATTGTGTAGTGGGAATATTGTAATACTTGTTCTACTTTAGATTTATTTATATAGTATTATAGTATTTATAATAATTTTCAATTAGCTTTTATTTTTATATTTAAAATTTTTAGTTTTAGTAATTTTATGAAGTTTTGTCTTTTGTCATTTCTGTATTTCAATAGCTTTAATTTGTTGATTTCTGTTTTGGTTTGAGTCATTTTAGAACTTCTTTTCGAACTTAAACTTAATCATTTCAGTTATTTGTAAAGGCAAATTTTTTAATTTTAGTTGGTTTTAGTTTTAGTTGTTAATCTAATGTTTATATTTTAAATATTTAACATTTCTTTAATCTTAATTTCAAGTACAGAAAACACATTTTAATAGTTTTATTTTTAGTTAACACATTTAATGCATTGTTCTTGTACTGACGAACATTGCAAAACACTACTTGTGAATAAAGTGATTGTAAATGTGCCTTTATACTAAACTGCAGAGCTCCATAGATGATTTGAAGACAAAGGATACACCAGAATCAGCACTGCCAGATGTACAGAGTTTTAATTCCACCGAAGAGGTAAAGAAAGAGCTATGCTCCTGCAAAAAACCAGTGACATGAATATTTTAGCTACAGTATGTCTATAATTTAATCTGTATAACTGTGAATTGTACAAGATATGTATGGCTTTAATCAAACAAAATTATTCACAGTCACTGACATTTCTGCGTGAAAAGTACGAGAGAGCTGTTCAAAAGATCCACTTGCTCAAGAGAGAAAGGACAGAGTTACAGAAACAGCTTGAATTCAAGGATCAAGAAGTCCTTGGGTGAGTGTCCTCATTACAGACAACATATGTCTTATGTGCAAAAAGTTGATGGAAATTTTCATGTATTTTTCTCCAGACTAAATACCTTGCTGAAAGAAGCAGAGCAAAATAACAGCAAAGTGCAGGACCAGGTCAAGTTGCTCCAGGTTTGCAAATGTGTTCTTACTGTTAATTAAGAAAACTATATTTACATTTATAGTGCCTATAAACAAAGACGCTTCATAATTCATGACGATACAAATACCAAGACACAAAAATAAGAGTGAGAATTGAAAAGAAAAGACACCAGAACCAAATGAATGCAAAAAAGGCAGGAGAAATAAGTTGTGGCGGGGGAAGTAAACATTTCTGAGCAGGTCTGGGAGCTTTGCATTTATTCTGTTTTAGGTGGATGTGCAAAGCAGCAGGAAAGACTATGAGAAACTGTACACTGAAGTCCAGGAGCTTAGGATGAAAAACGATCTGGAGGAACGGAGGGCTGAAAACAAAGCATTACAAGCATCCTTTTCAGAGAATGAAGCCCAGCTGAAAGAAAACAGTAAAGTGAGGCTTGTCACTGAGGCTTATCAATTTGAAGTTTATAGCAATATGACTTCAATCAATCAATAATAACAGTATTGTCATGGAGTAATCTCTTTGTGAAATTTCTCAGGTACAGATTCATTCCCTGCTCACTCAGCTGACAGAGGCCAGAGGGCTGCTTCGCAGTGAGGTGCAGAATTGCAGAGAAGCCTGCAAACGTGCAGAAAAAGCAGAGCAGGAATTGAAGGAAGTGAACAGGAAACTGGAGGAGATGACTTTAAAACAGGCAGAGGACGAGAAAACCAATCAAATCCAGGTATTTTTCAATAGTGTTATGATTTTTTTTTTTGTAAGTACATTTAGGAATAATAATCAATATTTAGATCCTGATTCCACGCAATTTTGTCATTACAGGCACAACTTCGGCAAGCACAAGACAAAATTTATGAAATGGCAGAGACATCAAGATTAGACCGAGAGAAGCTTGTGGAAAAGAATGAGGTGATCTGTTTGGTTATAACACATTAAACATCACTGTTAGCTACACTACCGTTCAGAAGTTTGGCCTTGGTAAGATGTTTTTGAAAGAAGTCTCTTATGCACTGAATTTTCTCCATTCTTCAGTGTCATATGATCCTTCAGAAAGCATTCTAATATGCTGATGTGCTCAAGAAACCTTATTAAAATCAACATTGAGAGAGAGAGAGAGAGAGAGGACAAAAAAACCTTACTGACACTAAACTTTTTAACAGGAGTGTGTTTTAGAAAATTAATACCAAAAATGTTGTGGAATTCAGGGCTAGTCAATTATTATTTAATAATTATTATACTATTATTACCATTATTATTTTATGTATGTTTTTTTATTTTTATTTTCAGGAACTGAAGGCAGAAGTAAATAAGCTTCGTAGGGCAGTGATCGACTACCAGGTTGCATCTGTTGCTGCAATGTCTGATCAACTATACAACCCTCAAAACCCACCGGCCTCCCTGGAGCAAACATACTCACCTGACTCTCATTTATATGAGAGCATTGAGAACTCGACAGGTTGGTACAATAACAGTAATCAATAAAGGAAACTGCAACAGGTGCTGTATGTAAGATTTTGACTCTACTAAAGCATAAAAATACCATAATATGTTTACAGATATTTAAGAAACATGTTAAGTTAATATAACTGTTTATCTGTAAAACAATGCTACAGTCAGTTATTCTCCTTTAAAAATGTGTGTTCCGGGCCGGAATGTCGTTCTCTGTTTTGGTTTGTGAAACCGCCCACTGCCACTTTACCCAATTGTATTTCGGCACCCCGGGTTGCCAGTTGGCGGAAAACACAGTTTACTTAATTTCATTCATAGTCAAGTGCGCTCGTTCCTGATGGTGTCGTCAATCTGGCAACCTGCATGTGCATCAAGTCTGAGGAGGAGGAGCCGGGTGAAAAAACCCTCTCCAATATTTTGAATTTGGACTGCAATACCTAGTTCAACCACTCAAGTGTCAATCCTACATACAGCACCTTTAAAGGGGTCCTATTATGCTCTTTTACAAAGTCTTGATTTTGTTTTGGTGTACTAGAACATACTCTCATACTATATTTTTCACATATTTTACATTATTACAAACCTCTCTCCCCAGTCTGGCATGAATGGTGATTGGTTAGCTGGGCCAGTGTGTGTTGTAATTGGCAGCTCTTTGCGTCTGGTTGGGAAATGTCATGCCCCTTACTATAGCCGCCTACAGGCCTTATTGCATCAAAATCAAATCAATTTGAGTGCAATTTAAACCTGGATGATTGTAACCACTCTAAGCTCGTCTGCCTTGGAAACACTAGCTTGTCTCCAACATTGTGATAACACTCGTTGCCTTCTCTAGTGCAGCTCAACCAGGTCTCTTCCCATTCGTCGATATTTGTGATATCACACATCCCAGAAAATATGCGTTGTAGTCCAAACGAGTCATTCATTGTAGTTTTAGAAAAGTGATTTCTGTTAAATAAAATATCTCCTTTTGAATCTGACTTTGTAACTGTGCAGATCTTTTTTTATGCGCAAGCAGCAACATTACAGACTAACTAAAGTTGAAAAAGTGAAAAGGCATAATAGGACCCCTTTAAATGACAAAAATGCAAGTATTTCTCTAAAATGTCTTAAAATGAGTGTATTAAACTCATAATGTATTTCATTTCAACATTATAGCAAATCCTGCAGAAACAGAGACACAGGTAATGACTTTTTTAATGAATACAATATTTTAAAGAATGAGTTTTTCAGAGGTCAAAATGATTCAATTGTATGCATTTCCTAATGTGTAAATTAAGGTGTGCCAGCACTGTCGGGAGGGCTTTCCTGGCATCAGCGAGGATGAACTGGCAGAACACGAGCGGTCTCACAAAGTGTGTCCGCTCTGCACTCTGATCTGTGATGATATGGGACAGCAGGAGTTTGAATATCACGTGTACAGTCATGAGGATTAGTTAATTCTGTTTTCTATATCTGATATGCTATAGAGTATACAGACAGTGATGTAGATATACATCACTTCTCTTTCATTATTAGCTGTTATCTATCTAAAATAGAAAATAAAATTGCTTTTTTTATTATGTAATGATAGTAATATCACTGAAGAAACTGGAGCAAAATATCCAATTAAATAATACAATAATTAATTGTAGATATAAATACATATGAAGGATAAATTACACTTTCACAAAAACAACTATTGGCATTGTCTTATTTATCCAAACCTTTTTCAAATGGTATTGAAATAATAAACATACTGTGAGAAATGTGACTAAAAAGATGCTTTTATTCTCCATTTACACTGTTTTCCTTTCAAACAAACTTGACTCACGACATTGTACATTCTTTGACCTTCGCCTCTATCCGTTTCACCATGACAGTGTATTTACAAAATAATGTCTTATTCTCAAGGTGTCATCTGGCTGGCCTCCTCAGGCGTAATGTCTCGAGATAACAGCTCCGAGAACAGAGCAGGAAGCCAGTACTGTGGCTCCCCCGCAGCTTGGGAGTCCAGCCATGCTAAGCCTTCTTTCAGCAGGTGATCCTGAAAAACAGCGCAAAAGATATTACTATATGATACAAAAAGCATTCAGTGGTGTTTTCTGCACACTTACAAGGACATGACAGGCCCGCTCTCTCTCCCACTTGAGGCTGTCTCTGATCTCGCTCACTGTCACGTAGCCCTTTTTCTGTGAAACATGGCCAATAATCAGATCTGACTTCATGGAAGTGTAAAGGTCTCAGACTTTATGTGGTATTGATTACCTCTGCTAGCTGAAGGACAACAGTGTGATCCATGTTGAGCTCAGCTGGGACCGACTGGACAAGATAAGAGCCTCCAACGGGAATCATCCCGAAGCCATTTCCCATTGCCTTGAGCTTCTTGATGGCTCGCACCAAGTCATCCCTGAGTGACGACATTAATGGGTGGTAAGAGAATTCATGTGTTCAGAATAGCTAAAGAACAGTATATAAATCAGAGACACTCACTGGCTCACATCTTGTGCAAATTTCCCTCTTCCTTTTAACACATGGTGGTGAAGTTCATCCAATGTGATGAGACCTGCAAACATAAAGTTATTTATTGGTTAGTATTTATAAAGGTAGTTATTTTGAGCAGTTTGACAGTTATTAATTGCATAACAAATTGATCAGATCTTTTATGGTGTTTTTTTTTTATGTGCAGAGATTGATTGTCTGGGAACATTGTTTAGAAATATCTGACCGCTATATGCCACGATTAACCGATCAGAATCAAGTATCCCATGCAATAAGTAAAGATTTGGTATAATAGAGCGTGCAATTTGTTTCGTGACACAAAGGTAAAATCTTCAAGGTTAAAAAAAAAAGAGACCAAAACTAAGAAAACTTACCACCATTTCTGTGTTTTAGAGCTAAACAGACTTCAATGATCTGTACACCAAGCTCATAGTAGAAATCTCCAACACCAAGCATCTCAGACCAAAATCCTTTTCCAGCTGCACACATACAGCAAAAGAGAAAATAATATTAAAAAAAATCATAATCATTTATGTAATTATTGTACTTTAATTAATAATTATAATGCATCCAATTTTCTTATGAGCACACTGTAAATTATAATATTCTCTCTGAAATTATGATAAATAATTATACTTCTAATAATGTATACGAATTAATAATTATGTAACCACATAGTAATTTTTTCTCTTTATAATTACAATTCTGTAATTAGAATTAGTGTGTAATAATTTATAAAAAAATATTATTTTAAATGTATACTAGTTAATTATTAATAATTATAAGTATCTACACAAACATCACATCAGCATAATTCATTATAATTACAATATTTTAATCAATTAATTATTTTAATTTACAATATTTTATATAATAATTCTATTTACAATTTATATAATAATTTATATTATATCGAATCCACACAGTTTTCATTTGAATACACTGTACACCCTAATGTTAAATCATAAATGACATTTTATCTGCCACATGTTTGTGCGTCAAGAGCAATATTTATGATAAAACCTTACACGCAAGTGGATCGACTCCTATAGTGGCACACATCTCTTGGAACTGCACCCTGAACTGAGAGTTCTTGCGGATTTCTTGTTTGTGCTTGCTGGCAAACTCTTCCAGGTTGGTTTTAAAGGTCTCCAGTTGTTTTGACATCTACAAGGACAACACACACGGTCTGATTAGAATGGGATCAGTGCAGTTTTACACCTGTGAGGGTTTGTTCATCAGGGTATACGCACCTGCGCAATCTGATCCTCAGCAAGGACGGTACCTCTCTCTTTATACTTTACCTGTGACAGTAAACAAATTAGCTGGATGAAATGGAAAAAGATTTTCCTAATTAATAAATCTCGCAGAAGTGATATTATCATACCTCTGCAAGTTTCTTTTTGGCGATGGCTCCAGCTCCGACTCCTCTTCTGTGCATGATGCCTAAATAAAAACGTCTAAAATACTACAATACTACAAAATGAAACTATTATTTTCCTGATCTGACAACTGTAAGTTAGAAGTTGATTTCCTAGTCAGCTGAATAGCTCACGAGTTACATAGTCACACGTCGAAACAGAATATGACTAAATTAGATCTGTTACAATAAAACAAACGAAGTAGGCTATGCTCTTTATCTATAAAGTTTCAACCAGTCCAGGAAGAAAACATCAACAGAAGTGAATTATTTCTTCTCTACACGAATAAGGTCTCGACAGTAATGTCTGGGTGAATGTGTCCGATAACGCCACCCGTCGGACTGGAGAACAACTGACAAAAAAAAGCCTGAATATCCCAAGCGTGTACGTCTGCAGACTGCAAGACAGGGGCGTAACTTGAAAGAGGCGTAACTTGAAGTAGGAGGCGTAACTTGAAGTTGTCGAAATCTCACAGAATCACGCGAGATGTCAAAATGCTAAGTTGTTGGCTGCTTTCAGTAGGGCACAGGGTAGAATATTGATTACGTTTTTTAAGGAAAGCAGGGGTTTTAGGCAGGATTTGATGCATAAGGTGTGTGTAGATATTAATGGTAGTGGACAATGTGAGTGATGCGTACCTTTAGTAGGAAAACCTATTATCTGATCCACACTCCGGGACAGAAGAGGGCGGTATTGCACCAATAAGCTGGATGCCAACCAACGTTAAACTGGAAAGAAGTTACAATGAGTTACAATGGTGAGAATATATTTTTTCACGAAATAATTATTTAAATTTAAGAGTACAAGTTATTTTCATACAGTGTTATTGATTTTGGAGTTAATAATCTTTTAAAACTAAGGTGAAAAGTCAGCAACATATAAGCAAAAGGTGTAAAGACGCTATCCTCCGGTTTCACAGACAAGACTAATTGAGCTATGGCCTGATCCTGGCTTAATCTAAACCCTGTTTGTTACTTACATAATATAGCATATTTGTGATTGTGCTTTAAAAACACGTTTTATAATGAATAACTAACAGGGGAGCTCCATTAAGTACACTTCTTTTAAAGTGGATTTACATAAACCATATATACATCTTAAAGACTATTACTAATTGTCTATTTATCATCTGACAGGATAGTCTTTAATAAGTATTGCAGATAAGCACATTTAACAGAAATGAAACAGGCATCTGAGTGATGTGTGTGTGCTATTATGTAGAATTCACTGTCAACACTGCTTTAGATGAGTGTAAGTCATGTAAACAAACAAATCTACATACAGTAACTAAACACTAGTTATCTATTTTATTTGTCCATTTGCAATATTGATAATTTTAGGAACATTTGTGTTGTATAAAAAGTGAGTTACATCAGTTACTAACTCAACATGCAGATGCAGTATATCACAGATAAATCACAGAGGTTACTTGACTCTTGTCTGGATGTTACAGGAACAGATTATGTTTATCTGCTGTAGAGTGACTGATGAAGGAATGCTGCCATCAAAGGATTTGTGTAAGTACACTACACAAATAAATAAAACATTTTAATTAGTGTAATTTCAAACAGTTATTACAGCACTTTTCTTATTGTTGATTTCTGTGCATTTGCTGCAGATCTTTTGTGGTGGAGCAGGACCTGCAAGGAAAGGTGAAAAAAAAGGAAAAACCTGAAACAAAAGAATAAAGTAATGACTTTTTGTATTGTGTGTGTGTATTTCTGTAGGTTATGAAAAATGTCTGCAGACTGGTGTGTGCACTGAGGATGGAGAAGTCCACTGCAGCATCCGGAAATGGTCCAGAGACACGGATGAGACGCTCCATCCCTCCAGCTCTTACTGTCTCATCAGGACCAGATGCTGCTGTGGTCTCTTCATCATCAGTGACCCCAGAGCAGCGAGAGCATCTAGAGAAACACCAAAAGACACTGAGGATTTGATTTTGGTAAAGTTTGTTCTGCTGGTTTCTGTTTATAAGATGAAGGCTGACTTTCAGAAGCTTCAAAAGCATCATCAAAAAATGTGATGGAGCTTTTATCTGAAGTGATTGACAGTGCTCTTATTACAGAGGCCTACAATCCTCTGATCAAGCTGGAGAAAAGAGCCGTGCTCAAGCACAGTTTTGAACCAGTTCAGTGGTTTAGCACACTACAAAAGTAATAAATCAATGCATGTACTTGTAAACTCTGTGTAAATGTTTTACAGGTAGTGGTGCTCATGGAGAGCAGCACACGATTGTTTGGAGCAGACACAGCAGCACTCAGATTGTCCTGCATGTGTTCTTCTGCTCTCGCTTCAAGGTTGTGTGGTTCAGAGAGCCGTCATCAAGGTCTTCCTCATCCTGTTGCTCAACGACATCCCCGTTGAGAAGAGTGAGATTGTGAAGCACAGTGCAGCAGCAGAACTGTCTCAGCTGTGTTGAGATGATAGTAAGATGTGGGGTTCACCGTCTGTAAATACATGATTGTTAGAACAGTTAGTTTGAAAGAAGCTTTGTTTCATGTGTTGTTGACTTGTACATGTCTGTATTTATTGTGATGCTAACATTTATACATTCTTTTAATCACTTAGACATGTTTCTTGTTGTCAGTAAATAAAATATAAATATTTGATCTATTCATGTATTAATTGCTTGACTGAAAACTGATGTATTCACATCAGCTGCATTAGTGTATATTCATGTATAGCTATGTCACGACAGAAAATACATTTTGCTTCTTTTACTAAAATGTAATTTTAAGGAAAAAAATGTATATAATTATTGGTTGGCATTTATCATTATTATTGCATGTAAGTGTTGGGGTGCAAGCAAAAGATGCAATTCATTATGGGGTAATGTTAATTTTTGAGTAGTGATACTTACATTTTTAGAGTATAAAATCAACAATCTTCTCCAAAGGTTGAGATCTTCGAGCAGCTGTTCGACGTTTCGTTTGTGCAGATATTGCAGAGTCGCTGAGAGAAACTGTACTGGACTGTTGAGTTAGTGATGCTGTGAGGTGGTAGTGCACCTGTACCTCTTTTTTATTATTATTGCCAAACTTATTACATAAAATATCATGGTAAGACGGTTGTATCTAACAATAACAATCATAACGCCATAAAACAGTAAATAAAAAAATAACTTGTTCATCATAGTATAAGATACTATACAAGAAAACAAATTCACATAAAATAATTGAAAAAATATTCTAGAGATAACGATTTTGGGTTTTCTAATTCTATAAAAAAATCACATTAGTGGAGTTAAAAATATAAAAACTTAAATTAACAGTATTGGCTATACTACAATCTTCATTATCAAGATACAAATACATTCATTAAACCTTTCACTCATATGTTTTTAAGTTTTTACGCTCGTTTTAACTTTGTAGGTCACATGATCAACATAGCGGATGATGATATCCAAATCGCATTAATGCTTCATACACAAATCCGCATTCAGGCTGTAGAGTATGTACTCTTTTATTGCTCGTTAAATTAGTTCTTATTGAAATTAAGTGCCTAATTAAAGGGTATGCGGTTTCGAACGCAGCCCGACAAAATCTCGTTTTGACATCTCGCGTGGTTCTGTGTGATTTGGACAACTTCAAGTTACGCCTCTTTCGTCAAGTTACGCCCACTTCAAGTTACGCCCCTGTCTTGCAGTCTGCAGACAGACCCTTCTCTGAATATCAAACTCCACTTGCTGATTCATTACTGAGTCAGGTGGCTCCTCAGCACCCTCTGCCTGATGAGTTGGACACATTTTGGACAAATATTGACACTTCAGGGGGCACCTGAAGGTGGAGCAAGAGTGACTACCTGAAAGATGAAGGAGTAGAAGGACAAAGAAGGAGAGAAAGACAGACCTTTCCACTATAAAATGTCCAGATGCAACTTCACCACCAGCAAAAGCAAAACTCGCATGGACATCAGCACTGCACACAATACCAAGGCTGAGGAAGAGACGGTAAAGAGGCAAAGAGAGGTTGAAGATGAAACTCCTGAAAAGCATGAAAGAAAGAGAGATTGAAGTGATCGTGGAGGTGGATCTGAGACAAGAAAAATGAGAGAAAGATTGAAAATGCAACTCCACCACCTGCAAAAGCAGAGCTGCTGTGATCAACAAACACATCAGGTTTAATAAGTCATATAGAACCTACAGAATGGTCTCCCTCTCAAAATTCGAGCATCAAGAAAATATCCAGGTGGTGGAAGACAAGAAAAGAAAAAGAAGTTTGAGCCTTGAGAAAATACAAAGGTGGTGAGAGAGACAAGAAGGATCAGTTCCTTCAGTAAAAATTCCATAAATCCGAGGCCAATGAAATTGATTAACACGTGTTAGAATGTCCTTCTGCTGTCTTACATTAACAACAACATTTAGATCACTGAAGCTGTTTGTCTGTCTGTGTTGACAGTGAAATACATTTTTATGAATGTGACTTTTTCACCTGTAGCTTCCTATGTTCACCACTAGATGTCCTACTAATGATTTCTGGATAATGATTTGATGTGTTTAAACGAGTGTAAATGGAAATCGTTCTGTTTGCTTCATCAGTTCGACCACATCATTGAAAGAATGAGTATATGCATGGTACAGAGAGTGTGTACATATTTACACAGCTTATTTAGTTATTTTTTAAAATCCAGATATGTGCATGGCAAGGTTTGCAAATCAAGTCCCTGATGTTCTGGATGCTGCACATGTGTTTTGTGTTACATATATTTCACAAAGAGGTGCGGACAGATAGAGTAAATGATGACAGAATTTAAATTTTTGAGTGAACTATCCCTTGAGCTCTACAGCATTTTTTCCCTCTAATTATAATAAAGTACAAACCACAAATTATGATTCTGAAAAACAATTTAATTATAATTAAAAGATTTTCATTTAGAGATAGATGACAGGATATTCAGTACATTGATTATTTAAACATTTCCGGTACACTCTTGCTCTTCTGATCAGAGTTGAGTTCAGTCTGTTCTCCGAGGCGCTTTTATTGATTCCTGTTAGTCAAGGAAGAAAAACATGGTAAATGAAGTTTACATGACTGTAAGTCGCAATCAGTCTCACTTGCAGAAGGCAACATACTTAAATGCATCGCCTTTTCTCTGAATCCACATCACAAACTCTTTTTTCAGCCGGTCATTGAAGATGCGGGTGTCTGGATCATCTAAAGTTGGTCTGTAAAAATGAGCATTGGATCCTCTCTGTTACTTTATATAACCTGAATTTTGTACCATACATGCTGCCCATTTCCCCAAACTCACTCGCTTTTCTTCTCTCTCTGATTGAGCAGAAAGTCTACAAAGTTTTTCTGAACCATCGAATCCACAATTTTGCTGATGTCACTCGCAATGGTTGATTCAGCATAACGACGGCTAAACTTCTGGATGTCATTTGGTGAGCTATTAGTGACATTAGAAAAACAAACAAAGCATTAAAAAGCATCTCTTTTAATTGTTTTGTGACATCTGTTGTCTATACATACAATACACTGTGTTGGTAACACTTTACAAATTAAAGGACCTAATTAAAGTTAATTCATTAAGCGACATTAAAAGAATAGTTCATCCAAAAATTAAAATTTACTCAGCTTCAGACCATCCAAGATGTAGTTTAGTTTGATACTTCATCAGAACAGATTTGGAGAAATTAAACATTACATCACTTGCTCACCCATGGAAGAAGCGTTATCAACCCCCTCCCTACCTCGCACCGGGCCCCACATCAGCTAAGAACGGCCCTGATGATGCTTAATGATTATCTTACCTGCTATCAAGAGGCTGGGATCCTGCACATGACCATGCACTGCCCAGGCATATCAAAACCAGCACAAATACTGCAACCTTCATTTCTCCTTTAATACTTCAAATCAGAGTAGAGAAAAATAAATACCAAGCATCCAGCACCACTGACAACAAAACAGCTGAATGTATTTAGACCTACCTTTTCTGGTTCTGGCCCCTATATACTGGCTGAAATTGGTGCACGGCTCTACAGCAAACTACACTGGTCTTATATACAGTGCGACTGACATTAACACCAGAATAACAACTTATTTCCACATCATTAAACAATTAATAATGAGGGTGATACAGAGACATAAAAGCTGATAAGGCTGCTTTTTCTTACAATCTTGGGTGTCAAATCTATTTGCACTCTTTGTGGTTTGTACTAGAAAATAGATAAATTACCCCATTAAACCATAATTTTTTAAAGGCAAACATTTTCATTATGCAAATTAGACAAATATTGGCTGATGTAAGGAAATGTTCCAAGCTAATGACTCGAAATGTACATTTTCAGGCATTTTAAGAAAAGTCAACAGATTATATTTCAAAGGTTCCTATGTCCTTGTGGCAAAAATAATAGTGGTGATGGATATGCAGTTATTAAAGGAATGGCAAGTGATTTTTTTGAACATTAATATTTCTCACTACAAATAATGTATATTTTTGAGTGTACATTTAAATATATTCTGTAAATATTATGTTTCATATTCATTCAAATACATAATCTGCATTAAAAAATGCAAGCATTTTCTTGATACAGATTGTTAAAGGTGTTTAATTTATGTGTGTGTGTGCAAGAATTACACAACTAGAAATTAATTTCTTTGTAATAGCACTGTGCTTTTTTTTTTTTTTTTTGACGGCTTTTTTCCCGAAGATTTTATTTTGAAAGCAGAACTTCCACTCTGAGTAGGTTCAAAAGAATCAATGTATATTTCTGTACGGACTTATCTATAGAGTCAAGTGTAGTGATTTCCAAAATAGATAAATTCTTTGCAGTTGCATGTTGTTATAATATACTTTTATCAAAATACGCACCTCAGCACACCTCCCCCACAAATACTCCTAAACCTACCAATACTAGCGGGTGCATAATCTGGCAAATATTTGCACTACACTAGTACCCTGTCAGATTTTGCTACCTCCCATTAAAACCGATTAAAACAGATGGTAGCATAATTCGATAGCGAAAGGTGCTACCTATCAGATTTTGCTTCCAGCATGATATTAATAAGGTGTGAGGATTTATTAACATGTACACCTACCCTTACCCTAAACCTACCCTTACAGTATGATAAATATAGTGTTGGTAGCATAATCTGATAGGTGGCATTATTTGTCAGAACACAATTATAGTAGCTGCAGTTTTTTATGGGAAGAAATAAAGCTCCTGCACCGTCAAAGTGCTCCCATCAATCACCTGGTATAATAATAATAATTATTATTATAATTTTGTACAAACTTTCTATTTATCAGTTTTAATATTGTTTATTATTACAAATTGAATAAAATACTTTTTGGGTTACTATTTCATAAGAATTATATTAGACTGGGTTTAAAGTATCTTCTGAAACAGCTCCATATGCGAACAGCCAAACGCACAGCCTTGTACTCCATGTGATAATCATCTTCGTCCAGTGTCTGCGCTATTTCCCACCAGAAGTTATGACTGATAACACTCTTTAAACTCATTTAAACTACAGTTGTGGATATCTCATAATATTGATGTTGCAGTCTCCGGTAGGTTGTTGTTGATGTGTCTCTTTCTTTTCTTTTTTGGCTGTGTGAAACAAAGGCCTGCGCCAGTGATGCCACCTTGTGGACAAACTAATTAGTGCAAAAACAATTCAATGCATATGTGCGACCTGAGCATACTCTTCCCTCAAGCCGGAAGAAAATGATTGGCGCCAATTGAATAGACCTGCCACAGGGTATCCTATTTGTCGTTTTAGCTTTCAGAAGGGTGCTCGCTTGCTGTGCACCCTCGATTCGCACTTCTGCTGAGCCTGCACTGAGGCAAGCTCCGCAGCAGACTTCTACCCCACAGCTAAAGCGGGATTACATCACTAAACTGTGGACTCAGAGGAAAACTGCAAGGGTTTAGGGTGCGATTTGGGACAGGGTCAAAATGAAATCGCCCAAAAAGGGGCGGTACTCCACAGAACATGACTTGACACTGATTGGAATATATATTCAGAGGCAGATCATCTCTGGTTACTATTGTAACCTCAGTTTCCTGAGAGCGGGAACGAGACATTGCGGAGGTTTCTCAGGACTCAGAGGAAAACCGTGAGGGTTTAGGGTGCGTTTTGGAACAGGGTCAAAGTGAAATTGCCCAAAAAGGGCCAGTACTCCACAGAGCATGACTTGTGTTTTGTTTAGAGAAAAAAAAAAAAAAAAAAAAAAAAAAAAAAAAATATATATATATATATATATATATATATATATATATATATATATATATATATATATATATATATATAATAAAATATATATTAAATTATTTTCATATTGCATATTTTTCCTATTTTAATTTTTGTTTTGAAAGTATGGTAAATAGTTCTGCAGCACACTTCTACCCGACAGCCAAAGCGGGATTCACTAATATATATTTCTTTTCTTAAATTATTTACATATTGCATATTTTTCCTATTTTAATTTTTGTTTTGAAAGTATGGTAGATACTGGTGAAATATACCAACAATCACATTTAAAAATGTACACTTTTAGATATGCCATAAAAATAACAGGTAGCCCATCTGAATTATAGGCCTGTAACATTTAGTCTATCCATCTAGTAGCCTACCAAAAAAATGTTAACAGTAGAAGTGAAATCTTATTGTAGTCTTCAGATTTGGGTATTGTCTTACATTTTTAAATCACTTACAGAGGAAGTTTGTTCCCATCATGCTAACATGACAGTCACAACTCATGCCGCTGTAAGCTTTTCTTTTTCTTTTGTTTTTACTCGCGATCCTTACAACACACATTACATGACGTATTTCATGGCACCCTCGTTTTACGTGTATTTAGCGGCACCTATTGTTGTGGTTGTATTACTGACATGTCAAAGTATAGACCCCGGATATAAGACTACCGCATTTTTTCAAATATATTTCCAAGAAAAAAACATCATCTTATATTCGGGTCCATACGGTATGTCAGAATCTGATACTGAATTCCGCTTAGCTGGTCAAGTAGTAAAAATGGTGATCTCCGCGATGTCTCGTTTCCGCTCTCAGGGAACCGAGGTTATGATAGTAACCGGAGACGTTCCCTTTCGAGCTTTCACAAGATATAGTGGAGGTTTTTCCGCTATGGGAACGATATTCAATCCTGCCGTGAGAGAGGCTATGATCAGCCTGAACAAGCTACACACTTAGCGAGACAGAACACACACATAATTCCCATAACTAATAGCGACACTTGTAGGCAGGCTCTCGGCTGATAGGTGGAGATAACCTATTGAGCGTCTAAAACTCAGGTATACTAAATTTGCATATATGATGGTAATAACATAGGTTGCGCTGAGAACAGGGCAGAAGCAACAACAATATTGAGAGGGGAGCTGCACAAAGATAACTGTATTAAGCAGCATAATACATAACATGATGATGGAACACAAATTGAATTAGACATTGAATAAAATGAGCTACACTGAGTACAGGGCAGACAACAATAACAATAGCATAGAGGGCTGTGCAAAGTAGTAACTGTGCAAGGCAGATAACACATATGAGTTAACACATATACAAGCACTCACCCGACAGCACTTGGGAAGCTATGGAGAGTTGTGGGCGTGCATCTCCACCGAGCTGAAACACACCCCCAACTATGTTATAGACTGACTCGGGGCGAGAATGCTCTTCTGCATGTTGACACATAGCCCTAGGGACTCCAAGTGATGGAGCAGTGGGTCTATATGCCTGACTAGCCTGTCCCATGAATGAGCTAAAAGTTTAGCTGGTGAGTTCTACACAGCTATAATCGGTGCAGGCAGCAGCTCTGTGCAGGCGGCTGGGCGAGTGGCGCCACATCGACTGAGTGAGGAGGGAAAAGCTCTTTTTGTGTGAATGTAACACTTTTTTATTGAATACATGTTTATCAAAGACAAACTTGAACAATTTCAGGACAGCTTGCTTCGCTTGAGGCGGCAGGCGGGATTCGCTATGCAGGATCCTTCGCTGGCCGTGGCGCCTCTTCTCGGGTCCCTACACTTTCCTCAGTACATCCGGCTCCTGGTGAGGGGGCAGCAGCAATCGCAGTAGTGGCTGCGGGCCTTGTATCCCTCCTCTACACTGGACTGTGTGCCGAAGAAGACCGGAGGACTTTTAAAGGAGAACTTTACTGTCCGCATCCTTGAGGTCAGCTAGGTTCAACCATAGGTGCCTCTGAAGGAGGACTGTAAAGCCCATCGCCTTACCGATTGCCTGATTGGCGTGCTTCGTGGCCATCAAAGTGAAGTCCGTCGCCACGTGCAGGCCATTAACGGCATCCAGTGTGAGGGCTCCACTCTCCACTGCTGCAGGAGCTTCGCCTGAAACACCAGCAGCACCGCCATGGCATGCAGCACTGACGCCGCCTCACCGTCCACTGTGCAGGCCTTGTTAGTGAGGTGGGCAGTGGTCCTGCACGGCTTAGACAGGAGGCTGATGTCCGAGCCCAGGATCTTGGCTGCTGCAGGGCATTGCAAGGATGATGATGGCACAGTGAAGATAAAAGAAATAAATCCTTTTAATAGATAATCCACAAGATGAAGAAGTTCTCACACACGGGGTAACAACAAACAATACTGGACAACATAAAAAACAGAACGGGGAGTACTTATACTAACACGGGTGAACAGAATGAACTAATAAGTCACAAGGGAAAACTAGGTCAAGGCAAACATGAGGAAAGAAAACAAACTAAAGGACCATGATCGTGACAGACACAGGCTACGCCAACAGACAAACTTACTTTTTATTAGGCCACAGTTACATTTGTCGAGGTTTGTAGAGGTAGGGATTGGGTTAGTTGTATATTTTTGGACAGTAATGTTGATCCAGGATCAACAAAAGGCATCAGAGAGGCGACCAACGGTAATGCTCCGCAAACTATGGTTTGTGTAAATTTGTGTGATACCTTTCACCTGAAAGACAAGAATTTCAAGTTTCCAATTAAGATTTGGAAAATATTATAACTACTAACAGTTTGAACTCATAGAATTAAAAATGTCTTAGGTAGCCTACCTCTTCACAAATATTTGTTTGCATATTGCCGAGGTAGTTGAACCCCATCGGCTCCCTGGTAAACCACGGTCGTCGTGATTTTGCCAAATAAGACATGTTCCTGGATCAACATATTTTGTTGATCCTGGTTCAACATTGCTGTCCAAAAATATAGACCTAACCCTATCCCTAGCCCTAAACCTAACCCTACCCATAATTTTTTCCTAAAATCAGAGGGAAATGATAGGTGAATAACAAGGGTGTAGAAGCATCTAACCCTGATTGTAAGCCTAAAACTGACATTTCTTGAAAACTGGAATGTTGTTCCAGGATCAACAAGTATGTTGATTCAGGAACATGATGTAGTGAAACCACAGTCACCGTGAAAGACATTTTATTGTTCTCGAATTTGCACAGTTTTGTTTTGTTTCTGGGTTATTCGCCAGGATATCTTGCTGGAGAACAAAAGACTCTTTTGATAGGTTTTGGTTTCCTTCGCTCCTTCTCCGTGCAAAACACAGCTGTATCTCAAACCAAACTTTTTGTACAAGACCGTTGGGTGTTAAAGGCGAGAGTGCGAACATTTCTAGTTTTGATGAACGCTAGTGTCTTTTACATTTTTCCTGTAGCACTTTATAACTGATTTAAAGATGGCATTGCTTTAT
This sequence comes from Cyprinus carpio, assembly GCF_018340385.1. Taxonomy (NCBI): domain Eukaryota; kingdom Metazoa; phylum Chordata; class Actinopteri; order Cypriniformes; family Cyprinidae; genus Cyprinus; species Cyprinus carpio. The sequence continues at coordinate 11,545,469 of NC_056583.1, forward strand.
ATTAAGTCTTTATCATTTATGATGTTGTGTTTTGTGATGTTACGGTTAATACCTGCTCTCAGACACATCAGACTTGCAACTCTGTATTCGTGTCCATTGTAGACTAGTTTGAACAGAGGCATAAAACTCTTAAAGGGTGAGAACAGGTAGAAATAGCACTGTCACATAACAATTTCATGTTACCACTTTTATTTTATTATTATTATTTTTTGTGCATATAAGCAACGTTAAGCATCAAAACATCTACTTAGATTATGATGCGATTGTCTTAGAAGTATAGTGTTTATGACAATTGAAATGTGAGAGAAAATAGATTTTCCTAGTTGATGTTTTAGAACATTATTAAGCCACGTTAAGAGTTTTTCAAAACACTTTTCCACTCCACTGCACTACCTTTGCGCTCATGTCTAGCGTCTTTTCTTTTTGCAATGCTTAAGTCAAAGGAAGTTAAAAAAGAGACTCGCTCCATCGTTTTTTTCAAATCCTACTGCCGTGTCTTTCATATTACAAAGCAAAAACATGTTCTGTGTGGTTTGCCAATGCCTTTTAGTATGTCCTGCGACGGGGCCCCAATGTACCACTGTGGCTGAGGGGGTGTCCCGTACACCAGTGCACATGACCATACAGAAAATGCTGCTACTCCTATATGTTCCATTTGAAATTTGACAGTCACTGTGCATTTGTGAAAGGGAAAACGCAAATGGTAATGCAAGATTGGCAATTGCGTTTGGATTATGTCACAATTTATGTGCCTACAAATGGAAAATGCAACTGAAAATACAATTTGAAATTCCTTTTGAAAATAGTCCGCAATAACCTCGCAATAACCTCGGTCTGCAGTAGCATAATGGAACAGGCTGATGACGTACCGTCTGCACAAACAGGGTGTGCAGAGGTATGCAAATACATACATTGACAGGCAGGTAGGACAGCCTATCATAATCTTTGGACCAAAGATTTTGATTGAACAAACATTTTGTGGTCCTACACCTCCCACAGGTGATATAAATAATAATAAATATTTTTTTAGACCACTTAACATAGTGATTGCTATCAGGATGTGAAGAAACTTTTAACCAGCATAACAAAAATTTTTTTTTGAACCAGATCACCTACACTGCCTTTAAAAGTAATGCATTATAATATTGCGTGAGGCCTGCTCCCTAAAAAAGTAACTAATTCTGTTACTTAGTTACTTTTTATGGAAAGTAATGCATTACATAACTTTTGCGTTATTTTTTGTCAACTGGGATGGGCTTGCTTGCTTGTTTTTAATATAAAAATTTATATTTTTGGCAAAAGTAAAAGCCCTTTCATTCCCTCAAGTTGTTTTTTTACATTTTCAAATGTAAATTTGAAAATTTTGAAACATTTCTTTCAGTTTAGCTGCCATTCTGGATTGCATGAAAAATAGTATGCTTTCTAGGATTCTGTAGAATAGGATACTTTTCTTCTCAGTCACAAAGAAACACAAATGTTATGTTTATCTAAAATAATTTTTGCTTAATAGTATTCTTGAATTAGATCATCGAAGGTCTGCAGTAAAGACTTTGTTTAAGAAAATGGGATTAAATACAAAACTAATTTTTGTGTTAACATTTAATTACTGCAGGTATGCATTTCACTGTTTTTATTCAGATATTTTTTTCAAATTAAAAAGTAATGTGTTACATTACTAGTTACTTTATAATAGTAATCTGAATAAAAAACCCATGTTACCCGGAACACTGATTATAAATGTCTTTACTGTCATGTTTGATCAGTTTAATGCACTATGTGTAAAGTGTCAGGTTCACCTTGAGTAATAAATCAAGTCTTAACCCTTGTTTACTTTGTATTTTGCTTTTCTAGATTGTTCTCAGAGACTCACAGGATGTGTTTTCATATCTTGATGATTTATGACCCATACAAACAATCAGTTTGTATTCACTCCCTCCACCCATAACAAACATTTTGACAAAAAAATTCTTTCATATTCTGCAAACAGTTCTGTCAAGCATGTTCACTTTAATATTCTATTTCCATAGCTTAAAATGTGCTCCTGCTTGCATTAACATTATGCATTTGTTGATTATTTAACTAATTAAACAAAATGCATTTTCTGTTTGAACAGCATGTGCTTTAACCTAAACACACCTCAGTGGTCATGTTAGATAAACCCATCATTGTTTATCAATGATTGATAAACCACAATGAAGGTTTCAGGCTATTCAAGTTTTCTGTTTGCCTATTGTTCCTTTAGTGCCGGAATAGCATGTCATACCTGTACGAATTGCAATTCACGTGAAACTGCGCACTGTTGTTCAGAAAAATCCTGCACTTTCTTTGGTTTTCCAGAATCTTAAGCATATTCAGGCATATTTGAACCCCTGTCTTTTTACGCTAAACTTACTGACGCAGCCGTAGATATTAATTTACAAACTAAACATTTGAGATATGTTTTTAATAAAGTGCACGTTTTGTTTCAGGGTTCATCTTTCAACTGCTCAAAGACAAACAAGACACATTTGGTGAGGTGACCGAGAGCAACTTACAAGAACAGCTTAAACTCTATACTGTTTAGCAGATCAGCAGATAAGACTGTACTGACAAACACTGTCTAGATTCAAATTATAGATTCAAATACCATTTTAAAGGAGCTTTCAAGTGTGATTGTGTGAAAAGGGGGTTTGTTTATGACTTATATGTATATTATATGCATTTATTAGTTATTATTATACATAATATAAGTAATGAGGAATCAAAAAATCTGGAAACGTTCAGTAGAAAATTAGTCTTCTTTTTATTAGTGCTTTAGCTACAATTAATGGTTATGGTGCAAGTTCAAACCAAATCAATGTTAAATACAGTATGAACTAAATTGAAATAAAATTAAAAATCAGTGAGTATTACTCATGCTAGCTGTCAGCTGTCTATCTTACACAGTGACACTGTGCTTCTTTAAGTTACTAGTATGACAAATGGACAAATGATGCATATTAGATTTGTTTTTATAAATAAAAACACTTTTTGCTTTATTTTATATATTTTTTGTGTTTTGTTTATACACTGCTCATAAATCTGTGCTGGCCAAAAGCCAATAATATTATTCATAGCGATGGGCGGACTGTAATCCAGATATAAACCCCTGGCTTGATGATGTAATGAATTTTGAATAGGTAGATTATAAAACAGTTACAAACAGTAAAGTCTTTCACACAGTGCACAATGCACATGAATAGGGCCAGATTGATATATGAGTGGAAATTGGTCTTGAAATATGCAGACAAATTGTACTACTATTAGTCTTATTCTGACTTGCTGTGTGCTGCTCTATCTAGTGCTTTGGATGAATCTCTCTGAACAGTTTCACAGGTAAGAAAATGACTAGCTAAATTTGTCTTAAGGTGTAATTATGATATTCTAATAACTTGTTTATGGGTTTTAATACCGTTTTGTGAAATATCTTTTGGTCTGGATTACCACAAGAAGTTTATTCTTGTTTTTGCTATACACTTTCCTCCTAATTAGCAAAACTGTCATCACTTCTGCATTGATTTTATCACCACTTGGAACTACTAGTTTGTACAAAACAGAAAAACCCATTTACCCCACTGAGCGAGAAGTCAACATAACACCTATTCCAGTTCTCTATAAGAACAATTTTACAAAACTTCCAGTGTGGGATTTTGAAGATGTTTATTTGCGAAACAATGAAGCACGGAGACCTGTAAGTGCTACCTTTCCAATACCATTCTCACTGTGGATTTGTGCAGTCATTTTGATCACCTTTTCTGTAGACCTGTCCGGACTCCCTTCAAAACAAAGAGGATCCAAAGTTCAAAGAGGCAACACTTCCTGACATTCAGCTGTGGCTGTACAAAGGTCTACTCAACATAACAGAATGGAATCGATTAGCACACTTCAACAATCCCTTCGGCTTCATGGAATACAAGTACAATGGTGATAACCTAAGGCAAATTAAAGATAATTTCTGGGAAAATGTGGTTGTGTAGAATCCTGAGTATGTATGAGAAAGGGGTGCAGTAGTTTATTATTAGTTTTATCTCATTGTCGCACTGTAAACAATGGAAACGGACATCTGTTTCTTTACTTAAATAAACATTACGGCTTCAGTACAGGTTAAGCTTAAGGAATACAAGGGCATATATATATATATATATATATATATATAATATATATATATATATATATATATATATATATATATTATATATATATAAAATGCATAATCATAGCATAATCTGGCAGGGGTGCATTTTTTTAGGTCTAAAAATATGACACGTCCAGGGAAAAGAGGACATATGGTCACCCTACTTTTGGTGCGCACCCGGGTTTGTTTGACATCAGAGTTCGGTACGTTTGGATGATGTGAACGCTGTCTTCCGAGCTCAGTTGCGCAACCGCGAACCGTACCAGAGTCTGCTTAGAAAAGGCGGGACAATCATAATCAACATTATGCCACAAATGCTGTTGATTTAATTAATATATCTTTATAAAGATATATAATTAATATATCTTCCATTCCTGCTTGCAATGACTTTTTGACGTGTGCAGTAACCTATCACTTACATGAAATCCCAGCAATAGCAAACAACAATGTTCCAATCAAATCCTACTGGAAAAAAAACAAGTCCGCTTCTAAATTTAGGGTCAGTAGGGAAGAAACAATGATAACAGTAACTTCCCTTTCATGCTGAATTTAAAAAAAGCTGAGATCTGGGTTATAATGTTAGTAAATATGGCCAGTCAATAAACTAAAATACTCTTTCAATACCGCAGTTGCAAAACATACAGTAAATAATGTGTGCTAACATTATTTTAGTTTGAGAAAGTGACTGATTTACTTTTTCTATGTGAAGCAAGTCACTTTGTTGTCATGTCAGCATATCCCAGAAAAACCTAAAACAACTCTAATGATTTTAATGATTTTTTAACAGAAGAATTCATGTTTTTTTATAAAATTATACATTTATTTTAAGTCCTCTAAAAAGATTTACCCCAGTAAATGTTCTATCTATCTATCTATCTATCTATCTATCTATCTATCTATCTATCTATCTATCTATCTATCTATCTATCTATCTATCTATCTATCTATCTATCTATCTATCTATCTATCTATCTATCTATCTATCTATCTATCTATCTATCTATCTATCTTTTTTGTGGTATGCCACAAACACTGTTGATTGAGCTTGCAACCTTAAAATATTCCCTTAGATCTAGTTTCCTCTAGTTCATCCAAAAATGAATATTTGCTAAAATTATTCATACACTCATGCCATCAAAGATGTTGATGAGGTTGGTCACCTATGGATCCTCTGCAGTGAAGCTGTTTGGACTCTCATTCTGACAGCACCCATTCACTGCAGAGAATCCATTAGTGAGCAAGCGATGTAATGCGATTTTTTTCCAAATCTGTTCTGATGAAGAAACAAACTCATCTACATCTTGGATGGCCTGAAGGTGATTACATTTTCATTTTTGGGCCAACAATTCTTTTAAGTTTGGATGACCTGTCTCCCATGAACTTTGCATTTCTTTACGTACATTTTTTTCCCCACTGAGAAGTAAAAGGAGCAGTGGATTTGATACCAAAGCCAAAGTCTCCAATATTACTGTCTGTGCCTGAAAGTTCAAAGGATGGCTGTATCCGCTGTGCTGTTGTGGGCTCTGGTGGCATTCTCAATAACTCAAAGATGGGCAAAGAGATAGACTCCCATGATTACGTTTTTCGGTAAGAGTAAATGTTTTAAAATAAAATTATATTTGTAAAAAAAAATGGCTAAGGTAGAGTTGACAACTGAATGAATTGGTTATGTAAATGATCATGCATCCCAATAATAGATTCTACACTAACAGTTATTCTGAGGTCATGACTGTGTGTATTCTGAAACTGTTTATTCTTAAACAGAGTAAATGGGGCTGTTACTCAAGGTTACGAGGAGGATGTTGGAAATAGAACATCAGTCTATGTACATACAGCTTTTTCCTTATATGCATCCATTCTGACATTAAAACAGTATGGCTTTCACAATATTCCACAAGATGAGGTCAGTATATTTTACAATTTTGCATGCAGGTAACTTGGCTTTAATACACTGTGCTGCTGTGTTCATCATTGAGAATTATTAATATAAATAAACTTCACAACTGTAAACTATCATTCAAAAGAGGTTAAGATTTTTTTAATGTTTTAAAATAAGTCTCTTACGCTCACCAAGGTTCCATTTATTTGATCAAATCAAATAATACACACAGTATTGTGTAATATTACAATTCAAAACAGCTGTTCTCTATTTAAATATATATTAAAATATAATTTATTCCTGTGATGGCAAAACTGGATTTTCAGCAGCCGTTACTCCAGTCTTCACTGTCACATGATTTTCCAGAAATCATTCTAATGTTCTGATTTGCAGCTCAAGAAACATTTCTTATTATTATCAATTACTATTATTTTTTTTTTTTTTGTGGAAGCTGTGGTAGACTTTTTTTTTTTTTTTGGGGGGGGGGGGGGGTACTTTGATGAATAGAAAGTTCAAAAGAGCAGCATTTATTTGAAATAGAAATGTGTAACATAATAAATGTTTTTACTTTCACTTTTGATAAGTTGGATGCATCCTTGCTGAAAAAAAGGATTTCTCAAAAAAAAAGAAAAAATAATTACCACTGAACCGTAGTGTATATAACGTTTTGTTTGTTTTTGTGGTTTTGTTATTGTATTTTGTGTGGTTACATTTTTTTGTAACATTCTACAAACAACTAAAAATGTTTTGCTGAGAGAAGTGACACACTGGTGTTTTTCAATAGGATATCAAATATGTAATGATCCCTGAAGGCCTGAGGGACTTTGAGTGGATCCAAGGCCTTTTGCAGGGAAAAGAAGCCAATGGGTCATTCAAGGGTGAGAGGTACAGTATCCAACTCTAGTTCTCCCAAAACATGACAGTAAACAAGATGAACATTAGTAAACACAGTAAAATTAAATCAAAAGTCTTTTGAGTTATATATAGTGTCAAACTTAATAATACAATATTGTCAAACTTTACTCCTAAGCTGTGGAAGAAAAATTTACATTGGATATTCCAAGTTAGGTGGTGTTTACAATGCTTGGCTCCAGCCCAACATGATAAGGGGTGAAAATGTATCATGTTATTGATTTGTTAAAAAAAAAATAAAAAAAATTGCATTTATTCTTCCACAGGCCACTGAAATATTTCAATGGGAATTTTAACGAGAGTAGATTTTATGTTCTTCACCCTGATTTTCTTCGATACATTCGCAACAGGTAACATTTATGTTACAGTGACCAGTTTGTCTAGTCATACAACAGTCTTAACATGATCTTTCTCTTTTGAATAACCTTTATTTTATATATACATAATACAGATTCATGCCATCCAAACAAATGCAGGGCAATTACTGGGCAATGTACAGACCGACCAATGGAGCGTTTGCTTTGTTCTTGGCTATCCACACATGTGACATTGTAAGTAAAAAAAACAAAAAACAAATATATATATATATATATATATATATATATATATATATATATATATATATATATATATTATATAATAATGTATATATATGATTCATATATATATATATATATATATATATATATATATATATTATATATATATATATATATATATATATATTATATATATATATATTCTGTTATCCTATTTGTATTGTACATATATTAGTAATAGTTTTTGAAAACTAAATGAAAATGTTTTATTCTCAACATCAGGTGGATGCCTATGGATTTATTACAGAAGACTACCATAAGTACTCCAACTATTATTATGAAAAGTTAAAAAAAAACAGTGTAATTTTCTTTATTAACCATGACTATGGCCTGGAGATAAAGACTTGGAAGAAACTGCATGACTCTGGAATCATTAGACTCTACCAAAGGCACTAATACATCAAAAACAGAAGGAGGCTGGCTGTTCTGTCTGCAGGCATTATTTAAAAAAATATTTGCAAGTTATGATTCCGAAAGAAGCTGTGTCTCGGTTACATGTGGGGAAGATGGACAAAATCATTCTTAAAAAGCTATGGACTGAAACTAAATGGAACATCTGTGATATGTTGCAAGTGAAAGCAGATTGTACTACTAGTTTTATCTGGGGGTTTTTTTCTATTTTTTTTATTTTATTTGTTTTAAAGGGGATAAAGGTTATATTTATATATTTAAATATTTACAGCACCTGGATTTGTGTAGCTTTGATCTATTATTCATTACATTTGATAAAACACTTTTTACTTTGCAAATGCAGAACAGATCAATATTTTCCTAAAACCGAGCTCTTTCTATACACAAAAATGGGACCAACTTTATAAAATAAGTTATTTACTGATATTTGTAAGTATATTTTTATATATATTCAGTAGCTCTATTTCCTATTTAACAAATGCTCTGTGGATTCCAGATATATGTACTGTTAAGCACATACTTGAGAAACAACACTAGAAAGAACTAGAAACTAGAAAGAAGAAGTGAAGAATAAAAGGACTAAAGTGTAAGTTTTTTCTTGTTGATTTCTCCATAGAGCAGCACACTTAAAACTTATTTGTTTAACTAGTTTGCGCATTTGTATATTCCAGTTCAAGTAAATACATACACTTTGTGTTACCTGGATGGTCCACAGCTGTTTTTTTTTGTCTTTTTTTTTTGTCATAGTTGTTCATGAGTCCCATGTTTGTCCTGAACAGTTAAACTTCCTGCTGTTCTTCAGAAAAATTATTTGGTTTTCCAGCATCTTCTGCATATTTGAACCCTTTCCAACAATGACTGTATGATTTTGAGATCCATCTTTTCACTCAGAGGACAACTGAGGGACTCATACACAACTATTACACAAGCTTCAAACAGTCATTGATGCTCCAGAAGAAAACTATTTTTTTTCTCTCATTTTGCCTAAATATTATATTGTTTAATTTAGTACTGTCCTTTAGAAGCTACAGAAGATTACACATATCACAGAAGACAAAATAAGTTAAATTTACCCTTCAAAAAGTTTTCACCTAATGCGTTGTTTTTCCTTCTGGAGCATCAGTGACCATTTGAACCTTTTGTAATAGTTGTGTATGAGACCCTCAGTTGTCATTCAGTATATATATATATATATATATATATATATATATATATATATATATATATATATATACACACACATGCACATTTATTGAGTCCTGGCAGATACTGTGGCACTTTATCAAAAGGGCTGTGCTATCAAGATAACCCAGAAGTACTGATAAACTGAAACAGATTAATGGGGAGCAATGCTCCAAAATTGGTCAAAAGTATTATATGCAGCTACAGAAAATATCTGGTGCATGATTTTCTGCTAAAGGAGAATCTTAGTTATTATTTTCACCTACTTTCTACACCCTGGCCTGCACTGTGAATGATTATTCAGTGTATTCAATAAAGGTGTGAAAAACACAATGATTTGTGTGTTATTAGTTTAGTCAGATTGTGCTTATCTATTGTTAAAAAAGATTTAAGATTATTTAGCAATGCAGAAATTCAGATATTTTCAAAGGGTGCACAAACTTATTCTTGTCATTGCCCTGGAGACCAAAGACTTTGAAGAAACTGTGTGACTTCGGAATCATCAGACTCAATCAAAAACACAAACATCAAAGGCAGAAGACTCTGTACGCTTTTAAAGTCTTTGTGGAGAACAGACTGTGTTTGAACATTAATCTTTAATGTGTACGTTTTACAAGATTTTTATTTTTAATTTTTCCACAGCCAGCTCTGTTAAACAACCATGTCAACAGTCAGTGTTTTCAAGAATTTCTGTCCAATTCAAAACAATGAACTGTAATTCTGTATAATTTTCTGCATGATTTCTGTATATTTGGTTGAATAGGGATTAAAATCTACACATAATAACTTAAGTCGTGGGGCTTGCCTTAGAAAACCTTAACAGAGAGAGTACTGTAATAGCCACCTCCGTCACTGGAATTTGGCGCAATACACACGCGAGTGTTTTTTTACTTACGCAGCGCTCCATATAAGGAAAAGAAGGAGGAGAAGAAATTGTGCACAAACCTCATTGGTTCTCGCTTCAATCGCTTATTTAAATATGCAAAAGTAAACGAGATATGTGAGAACTAGGCAGGTCAGGCGGTGCGCTACACTTTGAAGACGTCCAGCTTAAATAATGAAATATATCTAACGTAAGTTTATTTAAAAAAAAAGCAAAGAAAAAAAGACATGTGTTCGGCCTTATTGCCAGCTCACTTGAGTCGTCGGTAATTGGCCTAATCAAGCTGTAAACTCACAATTGCGCATGCGAAGATGATTCTTCTGAGGATATACTTGGCTATATCCTTTATAACGTTACTTCTGTTTATTTTTGTAACATTTTACAATGGAAACTCCACTATAAAGGCACTCTCGCGGTAAGAAACACAAACATTTACAAAATACAAATGTGCATAATTGTAACAGGCTAGAACGAGAGCTAGGCAATTGCAGGTAGTTTGTTCAAATGTTTGTTTTTACCAAACTGTTTACGTCATGGAGTCTAATAACTCTGCTGCCCTTCTCTTAAGACAATATGATTCCTTATGTGTGGAGGGAGGCAATGTCGCAGATTGTTTGCAGAGAGTTGAGGAGCCTGACCCAACCAACAGTTCAGCTGTGACTAACACGGGAGCAAACACTACACTGAGCCCTGACCGTCTTGGGACACAATTAACCCTTGTGGCCCCTATGGACAAGCACAACTTCACTGCTCTGCCCCAGTGGAAATTTGATGATATATATCGGTTGGATCCACAGTTTAAACAGAGTGTAAGTATGGTGGATAACAACAAGTAGAGAAAAGTTTGTGAACTTCCTGTTAATGTAGCTGACATGATTGATGCAGCCTTGCTGAGAAAAACAAACATCTTAAACCAGACTAATTATGGTTTGCTGGTCTTCCTGCCTATCTGTTAACTAGTTTTAAAGTTGTTGTTGTTTTTGGGTACTTTTCTCTCTTGGTCATTTCTTTATTGATTAATTTTGACCTAGCACTGGATGACGATCACAACCTATATCATTTGTTTTCGTTCTGTAAGCATGGATACAATTAATAATAGATCAAATCAAACGTGACCACCTTCTTTTTAAACATAAAGCCTACTGCATCATAGTTGATACATTAAATTTTAAGGCCTCTAAGTGATCAACATTATCAAAGATTTGCTGAAAAACACAATCTACTACATGTCATTTGTCTTCTGACTGATATTTCATATCTTCTGCAAGTAAAAGGCCTTTTAGTGTAATTATAAAAATGTTCGTCTTCAGGTTGTGGTACATGTCTTTTTGCTGCCACATCTTTATTTTTTTTCACAAAGAAAATGTAAAAAAATAACTTCCATTGTAAGTAATATCTTAAAATGAACATTTACTGGACTGAGGCAACTGAGGTTTACTTGATTTCTCCATACATCATTTTCTTTTCTCTAGAAAATGATAAAACCCCGTTTCCAAAAAAGTTAGGACATTTTATAAATTGCAATTAAAACAAGAATCTCTGATTTGTTAATCCTCTTTCATTTTCTTTCTTTGTTAATTCTTATTTAAATGACAAAACTACAAAGAAAATATTTCCAATATTTCACTGATCAACTTAATTGTATTAAATTGTAAATAGAAAGAAATATTGATGGCTGCAACACACTCCCTCCAAAAAATTGGTACAGAGGCAAAATAAAAGTTTATAGAGTATCTATTTTTTTTAGACATTGTACAATAAGCAGGTGAATTGGTGATAAGTGAGGGTATCTTGATAAAAAAGTAACAACTGTACCAAACAGCAGATATTTGTTCAGTGTGGGCTCTAAATAAAATTGACATATCCTTGCTATATCATTCTGCATGATCCTTAGAAGCCTGATAATATAATACAAAGCGTAAAACACACATGCAACTTTTTAGACTATTTTTCATTTGTCAGGCTTTACAGGGTTAAAGACATTTCCAATATGTTTTTCAGGAATGCATGGTGTCCTTGCGAAATTCCTCTAATCCTGTGTATAAGGAGAAGTTTATTCCAAACATTCAGCTGTTTTTACAAAGTGATCATGTCAACATGAGTGAGTGGAACCGGCTTTATCACTTCAACAACCCCTTTGGCTATATGGGATTCAATTACACAGGTTTGTTTAATCAGAAAGCATAAATGTGATAATTTAGATGGTTTATTAAGACATGGTTTTAGAATAATGCACTGTTTTTTCCTTTTTATAGCCACAAAAGCAGCTGTTGACACCATCCCTAAACTTGCATCTACCCAGTTACTACAAGTACCCAAAAGAGCGAAGGATGGCTGTATTCGCTGTGCTGTTGTTGGGGCTTGCGGCATTCTCAATGGCTCCAGGCTAGGAAAGGAGATTGACTCTTCTGATTATGTATTCAGGTAAACTGAAAAGTTTAACATATTAGATCAGTCACAGTTTATTATGTGTAAATCAGAATATCTCGTCAGAGCTTTAACCTCTTAAAGGCATAGTTCAATAGTTCACCCAAAAATGAAAATTACCCTATGATTTATTCACCCTCAAGCTTTCCTAGGTGTATATGACTTTCTTCTTTCAGATAAATTCAATTGGAGTTATATTAAAACATGTCCTGGCTCTTCCAAGCTTTATAATGGCAGTGAAGGGTTGGTCAAAAAAGCCAAAAAATACTGTTTCCATCCATCATAAAAAGTACTTCACACTGCTCCGGGGATTTAATAAAGGCCTTCTGAAGCAAAGTGATGCATTTTTGTAAGAAAAATATCCAGATTTAAAACTTTATAAATCGTAATCTCTAGCTTCTGCTAACTGTTAGCTTTCGTTAGTCGTGGCATGGTGGATCGAGAGTCGGCTGCCCACTGGCTCCGGGTGTGTGTTCACTACTGTGTGTGTGCACTTGGATGGTTTAAATGCAGAGCACAAATTCTGAGTATGGGACACTATACTTGGCCACACGTCACTTCACTTCTTCACTTCTGGAACGCCACTCTCTTGTGAACGCACGCACAACAGTCAGCAGAAGCTAGAGATTACTCTTTATAAAGTTTTAAATCTGGATATTTTTCTTACACAAACACATCGATCCATTTCAGAAGGCCTTTATTAACCCCTGGAGCCGTTTGGAGCACATTTTATGATGGATGGATGCACTATTTTAGGGCTTCAAAATCTCAACCACCCATTCACTGCCATTATAAAGCTTGGAAGAGCCAGGATATTTTAAAATAACTCAGACTGTATTCGTCTGAAAGAAGAAAGTCATAAACACCTAGAATGGCTTGAGGGAGAGTAAATCATGGGGTGATTTTTCACTTTTGGGTGAACTATCCCTTTAATCACTTGTTTTTTTTTCTGCTAGGGTGAATGCAGCCATTATAGCAGGACACGAGGAGGATGTTGGGAAAAGGACGTCCGTTTATGTGCACACAGCACACTCCTTAATCCAGTCCCTCATGATACACAAAAAGAGAGGTTTCAAACAGATTCCTACTGACAAGGTGTGTCTCAGCTATCACTTGTTCTTATAAGACGGCTGCTTTGGTTGAACCTCTCATAGTTTTTTGTCTTTTTTTGTGGAAGACATTAAATATGTTCTAATCCCTGAGGGTCCAAGAGACTACAACTTTCTTGAGTCCCTTATGAAGAACAGAAAAATACCATCAGGAGCATATCGTGGACGAACGTAAGTCATTCTAACAGAAAATAAATTATCAATCAGTATTTGTTATCATAAACCAGTAGTGCAAAATATACAGTTCAGGGTCATCCTTAGCTGACGCGGGGCCTGGTGCAGGTAGGGAGCGGGGTCCCCCTTGGTCCGTTCGCAGTCTGGGGGGGTTCCCCATCAGTCCGTTCGCGGGGCCCGGTGTGGCCGCACTAGTTGCATTCCCCAAGGACGGCCCTGATACAGCCTGTCTGATTATTCTATACGGCCCACAGGCCAAGAAACTGAAATCTAATGCAGTTGCCAAATTAACCAGTTACCAAACAAAAAGTTCTGCACTGTCACACTGCTATGCCATGTACAGTAGGCCTACTGTTTTTCTTTCTTTTCATTTTTGGGTGTATGCACACTGGCAGCTCCGAAGACTGCTCAAAATGCTGCCGTGCCATAAAGTTTTCACATAGGGTCTTTATCTTATTTTCAGTTTAAATAAAATGCAATATTCTTACCGGCTCATGGTGATTCTGAAAGAAATGTGCCAGGATCCTACTGTTAGGGATTTACTACTAGGGATAAAACTATTCACTCAACTCACGATGCGATATGATTACAACACTGATTTCACAATACAACTTTGCCTGTGCACTGTCTACTTAAAATTAGAGGCAAGTGCTGCAATTTAATCATGATCCAAACAAAGATGCTGCATACATGCAGCATGAGCAGTTTCTGATTTAAATTAGGTTGTATAATTTCTAAATTTGAACCAAAAACAGAATGGTCTGACTTAACCTTTGTGAAACCCTACTGCATGAAACATCTGCACGAAACAAAAACAGCAGACGGACTGAATGAGAACTTAAATGCATTCTGTGACAGCAGGTGGCGCTTATGGAACAGAAGTAATATAGTGTTTCCTCGGTTACCAGTTTAAACAAAGCAGAGCTGCTCCTATGAATACTACTTTAATATGCATTATACAGAGGCCAGATGAAATGAAAATACCATCTAAACTTTTCTAAAGACAGTCAGTTCTCCTCAGAGATACAATCATAAACCCCCCCCCCCCCCCCCAACTGTATTGATTCAGTTTAACATCTCAACTGGCATGAATCGTCACATATTTGTATCAATTTTTAAACGGCTCGTTATAGCTAGTTACTATTGTAACAAACACAACTTATGCGCATCAGATTAAAAGAAACCGAGCAGTCTTATTTCTGTGTATGTTATTAATGTTGTGGTTATTTCAGCAGTTTGCGTCATACCTTCAATTTAACATCAAGTTAAAGATGGCAAACTTTATCCAAAAATGAGAGCAATTAATCTTTTTCATTTAAGTATCTGCCTTATGTTTGGCTGTTGTGGTTTAAATATGACTTGTTCAATGATTTATTATTATTTTTTATTTTGAAGGCCAAGGAATTATTACAGCGGGCATTTTAATGAAAGTTCTTACTACATCCTCCATCCAGACTTTCTCAGATATGTGCGTAACAGGTAAGAGCTGAAATTTCCATACATGTGCACTTATTAGTTAAGTTATCATTTATTCAGTACATGTGGTGGTTTCTGCCGCTTCTGATAAATCACTCTGGAAGTCTTGAGGTTTTGATGCCAGAAGATAGATTTTATTATTATAGATAATGAAGCTGAGAGACTCTGCAGAGAATCTGTCGGATCTGTCTTTGCATACTCTTTATATAGGTTTCCATAAACAATACATATCATTCAGGCCACTATTGCTAGTCTATATCTCCTCATGTCAGCATAATAGTAACACAAAGAGGTCCCAGTTCATCACGTCATCTAGGCATGGGCCGGTATGAGATTTTGACCGTATGATAACCTTAAGCAAAAATATCACGATTTCACGGTGTCACGGTATCATTGTTACAGCTCTGAAATGTGTTATTTTTAAATGACTGGGTAAAAAAAAAAATATATATTTTTTTTCCTGCTGGACCCAATTTTTTTTTTTTTTTGAGGAACATACAGAATATTAGAAACAGTAGAATTTGTTTTTTTCTTTGACTTGTTTCCTAAAAATAAAAAAGACTGAAATCTTTATTTAACCTAAATCTGTAATTACAGTTATTTAATTTTAATTATATAATTCATATGCATATAATTTATATCATTTCATATCATTTAGTTATATAATAATCATACACATAATTTGATTTAATAATAACCCAACTTGAAGTAAAAACAGAATGTTCTGACAAGCTTTGCGAAAAATACTACATGCCTGAAAGAACCAAACAGCAGAAGCTCTGAATGAGATGCAGATTCACTCTCTGACAGCTGGAGGTGCCTCTGGAACACCAGATACAGACCAGATACAGCGTTTCCTTGGTTAATGCTGTAAACAAAGCTGCGCTGTGCTGAAATTGTTTTTTATACAGTCTATTGCTAAAACACTGCTTTAATATGAACTATACAGAGACGAGATGAAAAGAAAATACCACTTAAACTTTTCAGAAGACAGTCCGATCCCCTCAGAAACACATTCATATAAACCTCCAAATCAATATTGAGGGTTTTCTTCCAATAGTTTGTGCATCATGAACAGTTTGTGATCTGCCTGCTACAGTATTTTTCTCTCTGCGTCTGTCTTCAGCGTCTCTGGCCTGTGTTAAGGGGCGTTAACAGACTTCATATTTTCACATAAATTACATTTTGGAAAATGACTGCATTGCAATTGAAACCGGTAATCGGCCCATGCCTAACATCATCTCAAGATCATCACATGTTTTCTCTTAATGGCAGCTCATCATATTTGAGCACACACAGCCAAATACATGCCTATAATTGTAGTCTTATATATAATAGACAAATAATGATTATTTGTTAATGGCTATGTCTTACACCTTTCATTTTAGGTTTCTTAGGGGAAAACAATTAAAAACAAAAAGATGGTGGCTAGTCAGGCCCACTAATGGAGCATTTACTCTTCTGCTGGCTATGCACACATGTGACATTGTAAGTGCTATTTTAATACTACTAATTATTATCATTATTTGCCAGCTTTTCTTCAAGTCCAGTTGTTCATTTAAAGGTATTCAGGTTTATTTGAACCAGCCCTTGAGCTTATTGTTTTATAGTAATGTCATGTTTTTTTCCTGCTTTCATGTAGGTGAGAGTCTATGGTTTTAGCACTGCTGACTATCGGAAATATCCAAACTACTACTATGACCAAAAACACACTAAACTAGTGTTTTTTGCTAATCATGATTATCGTTTGGAGATGAAAACCTGGAAAGAATTTCATGATGACAAATTTATCTGGATGTATTTTGGAAAATCTGATATCTAAATGAATCTGTGTTTCTTAAAAGAAATTTGTCTTCTTTGAATTTACCCAAATAATTACTAGAAAAGAATGTGGTTAAATCAGTGTTTTTTTTTTTTTTTTTTTTTAATATATAACTTTTTGTATTGTTCATTGTGTATTTATATTCTGGTATAAACGATTATTGCATTACAACTCTAGAGGAGTCTTATATAAGATGATCATTTCTGGAAGACAGTGATATTATCGGTGTGTCTCTTTTGAAACAATTTCTGCACAGTGTAACATTAAGGCACAATCAGTAGATGCCAAATTAACAACTTGTTAATGGCTGCTGGTGAACTCTCAGGACATTATAGCGTCCCGGCACCAGATGTCGCACTAACTTTAGAAACTGCAACGACTTAACATGGTAGTCCCAGACGTTTTCCTTGATAGCCGAAATGACCATCAACGAATACGAAGGCATTGTGAAATAACTGCTAAATTAGCCTTGATTAACACTTATGGTATAAATGCAAACTGAAATATAACATGAAATGATATATAAATCTTTGGAACATTACATTCAGCAATTTGAACATACAGAGTATTTTATAGGATATATGAAATTACTTTTTTTCTGGAATATTTAAGAGAGTCTTCACAGCGCACCTTTCAGGAAGAGAGAGCACCAGGGAGGCGCGTGACAGATCCGCGCGCTCACGCCTCGGTCACTTGTGCTGTGTCAAACACGTTCAATAATGGCATTGCTCTTTTGCGATTTCCCGAACAGAAACCGAAAACATAAACCGGATTATGCTTATTGAACTTCTTCTATTTCGTGGAATAAGTGGCTATAAGCGCTTATGTCGACCTGGCTACGCATTGGTGAGTATATATGTGATCCTACAGTTCTACACGACAAGTGCATTACTTATTTACTATTTGACTAAATTACACCTAGACAGGTAAACGGTCAGGAAAGTTGTCATTAATGCATAGGTTTATTTTCAACGTCTTATTATCCGTACTACTGTACTTTAACAACCAAACGATCACAGAAGCGCTCTTAGGTTTCTTGGAAGTGATTGGTTGCTTGTTTATTGTAAATAATAAAAAAACAGTTGTACACAGATTCAAGATGTCATAAACTGTTTTCTTATAACAACAGCAAAAGTTGCGTTTTATGTACAAATATTTTGTTAAAGTGTAAATGACTGTATAGAACCATGATAATACAGCATGTCTGTTTCCCCATAGGTTTCCCTGTGATGTTTCTGACTGTAAGGATGGCTTACATTCAATATATTCCCTCTGCTCAGGAACATTCATCTGCTTTATGTAGCATAGGACCTTAAAAGCAATTTGAAAACAAATTTAAAGCTCAGTGTGCTTAATGTTTAGATCATATGTGTAAAAAAAACGATAAGGTTAACCAAAAGCCAAATCCAAAGTTTCATGACAAGAGAGGATCATGACATTGTGAATCCAAATTGTACCACTTTTCTGGAAGCTGGACAAGAGCCATGGGCAAGGAGCAGGACCTTCTTCTGGCTGTGAAGAATGGAGACCTTCCTTTAGCTCATAAACTTCTGGCCAAGATCAAGACCAACAAAAATAGTAAGTAGGCTGCTTTTTAAGCATATTTTTTCTTTTGTTGTGTGTTGATGACTATAGTTTGCAGTATAGTGATGTGCAACTTTTAGAAATTTGAAAATGTATTAACTCATCATTATTGTCTGTACTGAGTCAATAGATTATCAGACACAGATCAGATTATACATCAAGTATTTAATCTCTTTTAAAATGTTCTGTTTCACATTTAAAATATTTTAAATGAGCTAAGCTGCAACCTGATACCCTGTATGCTCATTCTTGCAAATGCTGTTGTTGCGTCATAGATTACACTTTAGTTGAAGAATTTTTCAAGCTCATAAGTTGTTGGTTTGACTTGCCTAGATGTTGCTGTCTCTAATATTAATATTAACCATCAGGGACTCATTTATTTACCATATGAGCTGCAACAGCAATGGCAGTAGAACTAATTGCAGAATCAACCCTGTATGACACCAAACAACAGCTGCATCCAAACTGAACATGAAAAGACCATTAGCATCTCTTGACCATTCCAGTAATGTATGCACTTAATGTAAACACTAGATGTAAATAGTTTCCTTTAGCCAACAACTGCAGTTAGACTGGTGCAGTAAAGCCTTTTTTGGGGATTAAATTCAGTAGTCTGTCTGCTCAGCAGGGGTCAAGTGTTGGTTATTTGGCCATGTTGGTGCAGTGCGCCTACAGAGGATGTTTTCAGGACAGCCTGCATGTCTTCCCCAAGCAGATTGGGACTGCTTTGGCTAGAGGCCAAACAGGGTGAGTTCCTGTCAGGTCAGACAGTCCGTGAACTCCCCTGCATTTCTGAAAGGTTATAGTCAGTCCAATTATGGTCAAATTCTGCTACAGGATATTGATGCCAGTGTTGAAGTCCTTGTATATTATTAATTTGTTGTGTTCCTTGCCAGTCAAAAAGCCACATAGATCTTAATCACATCAAGGATTTCTCAAAGAAGTGCCTTGGACATTTTTGGGACTGGGTTTGGTTTTACAAAACAAGGCAACATTAAGAAGGTCTCAGTAAGTGAAGGTCTCATGCAAAAGTGCCTCATTTACTTTAATTGTAACCTTGTTATTTTTGTTGCGATGAAACAAAAGTAGCGACAGATCATCAGATCTTTTCTTTTGTATACATCTGAGTGAAATGGATGATAAGACATAATGTAGAGAGGAGAGTTGGTTCTGTGCATTGCAAGTTAATTGGATACAGTCACCTCTGAATGAGAGCTTAAGGTTGAATTTAATAAAGTGTTTTAAGCAGACTAAATGATTGGATAAGTCCAGCATACAAAAATCGATAGAGTAAGTTTTTATTTCATGCTGACACCGGACGAGAAGCGTTGTGCTGCATTTAGAACATTTCGTACAAGTACAAAACATGACGTAGCTGGGCACTGCGGACAGACACTCTTAGAAAATAATGTGTTCAAATTTTAAAGACGTAGTGCGAGGCGACATAACGTCTTCTGTGCTTCTCGTCCGGTGTGTGACCACCTTAAGGGAAAGGAGGAATGGGTCAAAATAATGTTCATACTAATCAACAGCAGCACCCCAAATTCAGTTGATTGAGCTTACTGTTTCTTGTATTGACATATCTTGAACATTAAAACCTGAAATTCTTAACTGCCTCCTTCCATTTTGCCAAAATCTGGAATATGGTGTTCATTTCCACCCCCACCTGTCTTGTTACAAAATCAGGGATAACCAATATGGCAAACTGACAGATTAACTTAAAAGAGAGCTGGATTTTAACACACCGTTCCCAGTAACTTAACAATATCAGGCAGCTTTGCTTTTACTCGCTTTTGTTTCCTAAGAATGTAATAGCCCTGTAAATTACAGAGGTAAAGATACCAGTGAGACATGAGCTGACTGAAAACCAGTGAGTTTTTCCACGCAAAGCATGTTTTACACAAGCATGTACATGTTTTAATACTCTATCCTCTTGTTCATGACAGATGGGTCAGGCTACTCAGGACTGGTTTGGAATCTGCTCAGTGAGTTAATCCATAAGTGATGTTGTCAGTCATCGCTAGATCTAGCATAAACTGTGTAAGCCAACCGTTCCTTCAACTTAACAAACAGGTCCTGCATCTTACAGTCAGCTTTTAAATATTCATCGAAACTAGAGATTAATTAAAGGATGGACAGTATTATTCACATTATGTGAGAGCCCGCATACATTTTCTGTTTTTAGCTTAATTAGTCTAAAGAATACAAGGCTACTGTAGAAAACACAAACAGTGCAGATCAGAAGACATGAACAACATCTCACATCTAGGTCCTCACACTTATTTGACTGTTAGAAATGACTGCATGTGAATGCACTCTTCTTCCTTTGTTTTAATAGTCTTAAGGTGATTGTTTATAATCTGTTTTGCATCATTTCCACACTGTGCCTAAACCAGGCGAAACTACAAAGTGACCAGTGATAACTTGGTTTCTGGTTTTGTGGCGATGCACTGTGAAATCTCATTGGTCTAAATCCCAATCCACATAGCTGTGCATTTAAATATCAAATATGTTCTGATTCTTATTGTGCAATGAACAGGTTTTGCATTGGGCGAAGAGAGACAAACCACTTGTTTTTGGAAACACAGTGGTTAGTACATGGTGTCAGAAAGGGATTGTTTGTAGCTTTAATAAATATGGACATGATTTAGTTGTATAGTTATTTAACTTTTCTGCTTTGATTTGTCTTACCTTCCCTGTTTAATTTCTGGTTTCATTGTTAATGCAAATGATAGCGAATCCCTACGGCTTCAGAAATCTCAACACATTCATATCCTGATTGACTTATGTAATAGGTACTGTGCAAGTAAATTGAAAGCAAGACATCACCACTTTAAATAATAATAAGTGGGAATAATCAGTCATTTCAGAATAAAAATGTTTGTATAAATAGTATTGCTCTCTTACACAGACATGTCCTTTTTATTTTTGCTTTAATATAGTGATACAATAGCCTGGATTATATTTGACCTCTGTGACCCAAAAGCTGAATAATGACCTACATTGACATAATCACTATGGCCATTGTTTATATGATCCACTGAGCTTCAGCTCATTCAGAACAGATTTTTTTTTTTTTAAACAAAACATTTCTGGCCTGGTTATTTCCAACAGCATTCATTTCACAAAAAGGATTAATTGAAGCTTCCATGATAAAAATGTACTGTTTGGAGAAAAGTCTTTATGCACAGACTAGCAAGGTAAATTTAAGCTTAATTCAAGCTGACGTTCTCTGCAGATCTGTTTACAGTCATCAGCACCATAACAACTTTACAAAGGCAGGCGACGAAACCAGACTAGGCAAGAGATATGAGATCAGAACACCATGTCTGCTTTCGTTGTAATGATTTTATCTTCCTCCAATTGAGTGACTAGGATCAATCTGTAAAGTTTTATCTTAAATACCTTCTGTGTAACGTCCTCATTCATGATTGGGTAAAGATTTTCATTTTGAGAAGGAATAGAAAGATAACCATCATGGATATGCATGAAGTCTTTGTTAGATGGCTGAAAGCCTTTTTTGTGTCACAGAACATGTTAGAGTTTAGTTATTGTGAACCAAAATGAAGAATATTAAATTTAAGAGAAAATGTATTTATTTAATTAAAAAATAGTTTGAATGGAGTTTTAGTGGTCATTTTGAAATATTAATGTGGCAGAAGGATGAAGGAAAATGTTTATGTAAAAATGTATATGCCTTTCAGACATAGGTTTGATTGAGTCATTTGCAAGATCATTTGCATTATTTCAAATGTGCATCCAGCAAGTAATTCACCTTTGTGCGCAGTCACCGTGGTGCGTGTTGCATAACCAGGTCCTCCGTTTATCTCTGCTCATCCACTGACAGTGAGCTCAGACACCTTGACAATTTTCCAGTTGTTTTGTTCAGGGAGGCTTTCATCGTGTGGCAGAACATTGTTTAAGACATGAGCCAAGATCCAGTGTTTCTGAAGGGTATTACAGTAAAACCTTTTTCCTATTTTGTGGTGGTAATTCCCTTTGAACACACTGACACAAAGGCTTATGGGATAACAGTAATGTGACTGCTGGGTCTGGTGCACCACACATTAAGATGCTGAAATCCTCGTGGGTAAAGGTGTATAGCTAGGTGGTTCAACCTTATGCAGAGATGAAAAGTCCTCTTTCTACAGTCTTCATTTGTAATGCTAGCTTATTGAAAGTTTGCTCAGAAGGTGCTGCTAAAAATATTACTAATAAGTTGTTAGCTTGTATTTCACACTGAATTATTTACTGGAACAAATTGTTGGTAGGTCATTCAACTCTGTTAAACGCCAAATTGCTTTTGGCAAGCCAAACCAAACCACTAGTGATGCATCTAATTAAAGTCATTATCTAATCTGTTGAGCGATTTACCTCCAACACCTGCTTCTGTTCCTGTAAACTTCTGAAAAGTATTAAGTCTTTAGAAGTGTTCACACTTTTATTCTTCTCTGTGTATTTTTGTCACGAATAGCAAGATGTTTATCAAGGGTTAGGGTTATTCTATTCCATTTGACATGAACAAAATGTCTTTTGTTGTTGTCAAAATGTGGTTTCAAAATCCTAATTACTTTTTTTTTTTTTGTCTCATGAAATAAACAAAAAATGGCAGGTTAGTGGCACAATACTGACTTTGATTGTCAAACTGGCTGCATTTGATTAGCAATACTTGAAAATCTTTTGACAATGTTTAACAGAGTGTCAATTTACACTAGCTCCACCCACAAACGTGTGATAGGTATGGTCAACACTATAAAAGACGATAGACAATCGTCAGCTCTAGTGCCGTAGATGGTAAAACGCGTACCGTAGTCTTTTTGACGCGATCGACCCGGGTTTGAATCCGCCTTTTACCGAATTTTTTTTTCTCTCCCTTTTCAAATCTCAAATCATATCGGAAAGGCATTTATTTTCAATAAAAATGAAGGAAATAAAGTAAGGGTTAGGGTAGGTTGTAGGGAGGGCTTTATTGTCCCAATGGACCCTTTTCACAAGACTGTGATGACGTGTTTAACGGTCATCAGCATTGTAAATCCTCAAACGTTTTTCATATTTGTCTTTTTAAAAAAATGTATGTACATTTATAACATTCTTTGTATTATATCACCTTTGCATCAATTTACAAAAAAACAGTTAATGCTAATACAAGGGTGTTTCTAATGCAACGTCTATGGGAGGAATGGTAAATTTGACGTTGTTCTCTCTTCTGACTGCCGTTATCAGTCTCTCTCATTTTTTTTCCTTTTTTTTGAAAGTCATTAAAACACTATCACTAGTTTTTTTTTTTTTTGCTATTTGAGCAAATGGGAATGCAAAAAATATATTTGTGGTGCTCTCCCATTCACTGCTCTTCAAGTTTACCCAACTGTGACGACTTTCGGTGCTGAGAAACAAAGAAATGTGAAAAAGGTCCATAAGGTGGCATCTATTTAATAATTTGAATTAAAATTATAATTTACACTCAATACATTACTGCATACTGTTTTATAATGTACTATAATACTGAGGTGCAGATAATTGCCACTATTTGCAATAATTAGTATAAATAGCAGAAAATTTTGCTATTTTAACATAGTGTAAATAGAATCTATTGCTATCTGCACTTAGTGTAAATAGCATATTGTTAAAAATACTGCTATTTTCACTTGGTGTAAACAGCATCTGTTGGTTTTTGCACTTAGTGTAAATAGCCTCTATCGCTATTTACAGTTAGTGCAAATAGCTGCTGCCAATTTTTAAATAGAATTGCTTTGCACATTTACTTTCTCTTTTTTTTTTTTTATTGAAATAATAGTAAAAGATTTTGCCAAACATTTCAGCTTTTCAGCTTGAGAATTTCCTTTACAGTCGTTTGTTTTTAAACAAATTACTTAAACATTTTCATTGTAGAAGTGTATTCCTTTTTTTGTACAAGTTTTTAACACATTTTTAACATATGGCACATTTTTGTTTATTGACTGATAAGTTCTCCGTAAGTGCTACATCTTATCGTCTTGTCTTCAGACATGTATAGACTACTGTTCAAAGGTTTTGGGTTGATAAGATTTTTTGATATTTTTGAAAGCCTTTTATGATCACCTAGACTGCATTTATCTGCTCAAAAATATAGTAAAAACAGTAATATTGTGAAATAATATTACAATTTAAAATATCTTTTTTTTAAATATCTTTGTTTTTTATTTTAATATATTACAAAATGCGATATATTCTTGTGATGGCAAAGCTGAATTTCAGCCGTTACTTTAGTTTTTTTTAGTGTCACTATTTTTCAGAACTCATTTAATATGCTGATTTGATACACAAGAAATTTATTTTATTTCTTCTTTTAATTTGAAAATGTCATTAAATCATATTTTATAGTTATATTTTCATTTATATTTTATACATATGCATGAAACATTGGAAGTGTGTGCTTAACTATGTTGCAAAATCTGATCTTCATTCAGATTTTGATTTGCAGTCTTATATCCAAAGTTGTGTTTGGTAATAGTGTTGCCTGTTTTAATTTCAGTCTTAGTTTAGTCTTTGTGTGAAGCTGTCATTTTAGTTTTATTAGTTTTAGTCAGGTTCATACTCTTTTTGGTCTAGTCTAGTTTTAGTCAATGAAAACTGATGATATTTTAGTCTAGTTTAAGTCAATAAAATTTTGTATTTTAGTCTATTTTTAGTAATGCAATTCTATTTAACCCAGTCAATATAGTACAAGTACCTAGAAGTATAGATGAAACCAAAATTGTATTTTAGCCAAACCCATTTCAAACAAGGTTTTCTTATTATATTATTGTTACCTTATAGACTTAAGAATACATCCATTCCAGACACGGAAGACTCTCTGATTTGAATTTACAACATTTATTTTACCAACCAAACATGTTAGAAGTACACACACATAAATTTAAATAAAAACAATAATTAAAAAAAAAATAATAATTATAATCTGCTAATTTTTCTCCCAAAGACGAACCTCGGCTGGCCAGCCATCGGTCCCTTTCTCTGTGTCAAGGCTAATTTATAGTCGACGCGTCCGCAGTTTCGCTTGGGTCATCGCAGTGTTGCTGGAAAGTTTGCTTTAAGTGCGCACGGACTATTCACGTGGCGGAGTGCACGGCATTTTTTTGTAACTTTCCTCATAGCTCTGCATCCGAACATGCACGAGTTTAGGGCGATTCTAGCCGAACATGCACGTCTGTGTCGCCATTTGTGTGAAACCGAAGCAGTTTAATGTGAAGGTCAAACTCCATCAGGTGCTTTTTGACGGAAAACGCTTTTTTGGAAAAAAATGTTTGCAAAATGTCCAAGGCTTCTTATTTGAAGTACGTTTTATTTTTATTGTATAAAATAGAATTAGAATTCATTTAGATATTAATTATACACTATTTGATTAAAGTTGTCTTGTGTTTGATGTGTAATACAGCCAATAGTTTAAGATTGTTTTAAGTTTGTACATAAATAAATGTTTAATTCATCAACTCATTCATCACAAGACTTGTACTGGCCATACCGGCAAATTACGACTTCTCACCGGTGATTCCCGATGGTTTTAGAGGACAATTACTTCTCGTCGCTCCGCTGTCGTTTCAAAGAGTAGTACAACGGCGAACGCGACAAGTATAAAAGCCTGGTCCATTTGGGAAGGAGCGCTCGCAGTCAGCGGAGCCAGGCGAAAGTATAAATCCCGCTTAACTTTGTTTGTTGTCATCTTCTAAATAAATAATGCCGTGAGTGGGACTTGAGGAAATGACGTCGGTTGCGTCTGCGCAGTGAGACACAGGAAACAGAAATACTGCAAAATAATAATAATAACGACTAAACGAGATGAAATAACATTAAAATATTTTGTTTCGTCTCGTTTTGGTCAACGAAAATGAAGAGACATTTTAGCATAGTTTTTATTTTGTAAACCACATTTAGTCTCGTTTTTATTCATCAACGATAATGTATTATACATTTAATTATAGTCAATGTCACATGACCAGCATTTACGTTGCATCTCGTCTCGTTTTCATCACATGATAAAGGTTCGTTGACGACGATATTTAGTCATAATTTTCGTTGACGAAAGCAACAGTATTTGGTAACAACTTGGCATTAATCAGACAATCTGAGAGCTGACATTAATTTGACATTTTCACAGATGCACTTTCAGTGACATTATTGTTAGCATAATCATGCCAAATTCCATGAAACGATGTATATTTAAGGCTATTGTTAATTATGCCTCAGACACTCTGTCTTCTCACATTTACATCCAAACTTCAGATTCACTCCGTGTATGTTGTTGTGATTTCAAAGGTTTTTGAAGGGTGATTCTATTCATAAGGAAAAATGGAATGATGCCTTCAAGCATAAAAACAAAACAAAAAGTCAACAACAACAGGCCCAGTGACAATGAATGACTTGATACAAGGTGTCCTTTAAATTGGCTCATTATGTTTATTGTGTGGGTTTAGGGAGTGGTTGAGTCCTGTGGCTCATTTCATATGAGAGGTGCCCACATTAGAAGCAGCTTTTCCATTCAGCGAGAAAAGACCACTGTTGACAGACACAAAGGGTGTTTGTGTTTGCACGCACACTTCTGTGTGGATACTGTGAGCAAGGGAGAAAGAGGGGGACATAGATGGAAATTGAGAGATTGGGTGGGTTAGCCATGTCTGGAATGTTGTCTCATGTTGAAACTTGAACTCTTCTTGAAAGACCCACAACATCAGCTTTTTTCCCCCCTTCCCCTGCAGCGATATGTAAAGTTCATAGCTCCACTGGCATCATTCCCTCTGCCTCCTGGCTGTGGCGTGTAGCCCTCAGTGGGGTGGTTCTGTTGGAGTACAACAGGGCCTGTGATTAGCCCAGCATGAGCCACAGGCATAGCTTAGAGACCCATTAGATCCATAGGAAATCAGTGCATTGTGAAGTAGTGATGCACCGAATATTCGGCAACCAAAATTATTCAGCCGAAAAAAGCTAAATAATCTCTTTCGGTGTTCGGCTGAATTAAGGAAAAGGCAGAATAATAAGCCTATGTACCGAACAATGACTAGGGTGATCAAATAGAGGCACACACTAATGCAGCAAACATGCCGGCAGTGTGAAAGTATTTAAAACTATCAGAGAAAGACGCAGGAATCATTACAAGCACGAAGCACCCACAGTGAGAGAGTGTTTAGTGCTGCATCATGTCTCTGATGAGAAGAAGAGGTGGCTAATGCTGGTGGTTATGTTACTGTATGAAGATTGAAATCGTGAAATAATCTCAAACGATTAGCAAATAAACTGCAGAATGTTATATTTTCTAATGCACGAACGAATTGCATTCTGACAGCGCTGCACAACCTCTGGGCACCAGGGTTCAAAGTCCAAAGCACGAGGAAAATCTGCGCTGGACTTGTTGCTCATCAGTTGCTCAGTAATGTTTTTGTGAATTTTTTTTTTTAAAGGGATGTGACAATGTGATACGTGTGACAAACATCTTCCCAAATTTGTAATGAGAATCATTTATAAATCTGCATGCTGTTGTAAACAAAAAAGATGCACTGAGATCTTATTTTACTAACTTATTATTAATTTTAAGTTAAATTGTGCTTTGTTGGTATAATGTCTGCTAGAATGTCGCTACAGAGCACTGAGCACCAGAACGACCAGACCCAGGAACAGTTTCTTCCCTCAGGCAATCCATCTAATGAACACTTGATAATAACTGTGCAACACATTACACTATTTATATTTACAGACACATACACTTATTTATCCAACAAACACATTATTTTTTTTGCACATAATATACCTGTACATACATAACTGCTCATTGTAATATATCTGCCATACAATTGTCAATTTGTATATTGTCATTCCTTACCTACTTATTTGCATTTTTTTTTTATTGTGTGTTTTTTGTTCTGTCGCTGTCATTCTGTTGCACTGCGGAGCTTCTGTCACGAAAACAAATTCCTTGTATGTGTAAACATAACTGGCAATAAAGCTCATTCTGATTCTGATTAAGCCACTCCTGAGGCATCTTACTTGGGCTAAGGAGAAGAAGAACTGGACTGTTGCCCAGTGGTCCAAAGTCCTCTTTTCAGATGAGAGAAAGTTTTGTATTTTATTTGGAAACCAAGGTCCTAGAGTCTGGAAGAAGGGTGGAGAAGCTCATAGCCCAAGTTGCTTGAAGTCCAGTGTAAACTCAGATCAGTCTGTAATGATTTGGGGTGCAATGTCATCTGCTGGTGTTGGTCCATTGTGTTTTTTGAAAACAAAGTCACTGCACCCGTTTACCAAGAAATTTTGGAGCACTTCATGCTTCCTTCTGCTGACCAGCTTTTTGAAGATGCTGATTTCATTTTCCAGCAGGATTTGGCACCTGCCCACACTACCAAAAGCACCAAAAGTTGGTTAAATGACCATGGTGTTGGTGTGCTTGACTGGCCAGCAAACTCACCAGACCTGAACCCCAGAGAGAATCTATGGGATATTGTTGAGAGGAAAATGAGAAACAAAACCAAAAAATGCAGATGAGCTGAAGGCCACTGTCCAAAGAAACCTGGGCTTCCATACCACCTCAGCAGTGCCACAAACTGATCACCTCCATGCCACGCTGAATTGAGGCAGCAATTAAAGCAAAAGGAGCCCCTACCAAGTATTGAGTACATGTACTCTTAAGTATTCTAATTTGTTGGTCGGTTTTTGTTAAATGTGAGCCAAAATCATCACAATTAAAAGAACCAAAGACTTAAACTACTTCAGTCTGTGTGCACTGAATTTATTTAATACACCGGTTTCACAATTTGAGTTGAATTACTGAAATGAACTTTTCCACGACATTCTAATTTGAGATGCACCTGTACTATACACATCTTTACATTCTTTCTTTGTCTTTAGCAGTCAACCATGAAAGGCCTTTTCACTCTCCTAAATACAGGAGTGAAATACTTTTTTCTGATTGGTTTTAATCCAGAAGATGTGGGGGCAGAAATTCATTGCATCGTTATGGCTCCCACTTTGCTGGAGGGAACAAATAGTTCTAGATCCAATTTCTTATAGTTTTCTCTGATTTGGAGCAGGAAAGAGGATCTTTTGTGAGGGTGATAGATTTAGATATATACATTGGATGGAGGATTTTCTGAGCAGGTATGAATGATTGGTGTGTAGAGGATGTAAGAACAAAAAGAAAAGATTAGGTTTTTGGTATTTAAAGTCAAAATGGGACAGGCAGCTGTGTGTGTATTGACAGGTAAGAAAACAGCCTACATTTGCAGTTAAGACTCTTCATTTCTATGTTTGTTTGAGATGAAAGAGGTCAGATGCTGTGCAGTTTAGAACTTGTTTTAAACAATGACACAGCTCTGTGTTGTTTAGAGGACAGACTTGTCTACTGTCACTGACTATTCATCACTCTTTACTTAGTGACTTGGATGACATTTTTTCTTTAGGGACAGGTGGAGTGAAAAATCTTTCAGAGTTTTATATATTTTTTTGATGTTTACAATGCTTACAAAGCTGCTCTTTATTCCATAAATATTCTACTTTAATTTTCTTTTTCCTCTCCACATCATTAGAACATTCTAACTTACATTATAGAAGGCCTGTAATCTGATTGGTGGAGGAGTGTTTTTTTTGATTCTGATAATAAGAGTCCTATAGCATTGGGACTTTTCCCTGTTTGTATCACTTCACATGTCTGCATTTATACGTTCCAAAAAACGAAAACTAGGAACATTTATTTTCGAGTTCTATGTCATTTAGCATTAAAGTTATTTGTGGTCACTCTCGATGTAAAACAGCAAACGCAAACCACTTTTTTGCTCTTGTCCTTACTGTCTACATGGAAAAGTTTATTCAGAAAAGTCCTTTCTAATTTGGATTGTTAGGAACACTGCAGGAGAGTGTTATTTGGAAGGATTAAATAATGAGACCAGCTGAAGACATTTGCTTGATCTCATTAAAGGAGCCTCAATTAAAGCGATAGTTCACTTAAAAATGAAATTTACGACAATGAACTGTCATTTTATGAAAAAGAACTGTGAAGATTCTTATATTCAAAGCATGAAGGTGTGGAAAGAGTGTGAGAATATAATGACAGAATTATCATTTTAAGTATCCCTTTTAATACTTTTTTGAACGGAGTTGATATGCAAAAAAGTTATATTAAAAAAAGCATGCGTTTACATATTAATATTGTTCAGATGACAAAATATGCACATAATGAATGTTTTGTTACTTACAGAGAAAAAAAAATAACATGACATAACCTTCAATATATGTTGTGCCATAACCTTCAACAATTGCCTGTTGAAAGTTTGAAACAAGTGCTTTCATGCCATAATATCATCATGCCTCATACCTCTCTAATGGAGGGATCAGCAGCTGACTGATTTGTTCAAAACATCACATCATGTCCTGACTTTTATTTCCATCTGTTTTCCTAGAGTTGCTGGGCTCCACAAAGAGGCTGAATGTGAACTACCAAGACCAAGATGGGTAAGTTCCATATGGTCAGTCCAAATTGTGGAGAACAAGGAAACTATATATATTTCCTTGTTTTCCACATACTGTATTTAGAAGATTTTCTTTTTCCTTAAGGTGATAGTTAATGTGTTGGACTAAAAATAAAGCTTTTTATTATAAAGGTGCATAAGCTCAGATCAATGCAGCCTATGACCAGTCAGTTTCCTAAAAGAAAAACAAAACATCAGCTTACTGAAAGAAAACAAGCTGACAGAAAGACTGAATTTGTGGATAATATAGCAAAATGTGAA
Source organism: Cyprinus carpio (assembly GCF_018340385.1). Taxonomy (NCBI): domain Eukaryota; kingdom Metazoa; phylum Chordata; class Actinopteri; order Cypriniformes; family Cyprinidae; genus Cyprinus; species Cyprinus carpio. The sequence continues at coordinate 11,576,826 of NC_056583.1, forward strand.
ATTTACAAGCAATTTTTAAAAGGCTGGTCATTTTTGACCAAGAACACCAAATTAGGTAAAGGATTTTCAGCACAGCACAAGGGAAATATACAGGAATTATAATATTTTGGTGGGTTGTTTTGTGAGTCAGCCAAACCTGTCCTCTTTACATTTTTAAAAATTAAAAAAATTCTCAAATTTATGAATTTTTCATGTTTAAAGGTGAGGAGCAGACTGAAGCAAACAGAGTACATCAGACACAGCTAGACAAAGTCACATTTATGTGCACCTTTGACTCATCAGAACTTTGCGTGTGTTTCACCTGTTTAAACACAGGAAATGCGCTGTGTCATGTTGACGTCCTTCTGTTTTACTAGAAGGTGGTCTATGCTTTCCGGTGCCATTGCTAGTCAACACTTATTTAATTCCAAAACCCTTAACAATCTTGTTTAAAATGAATTGTCACAAAAATATGAATATGGAAAAAACACCTATTTATATTTTCATTATTAGTTATTATTTAACCTATATATTATTATTGTTTAACTCTATTAATAATTGTAAAATAATGAAACATCTGTCAAACTAGAATCAGCATATATGAACAAACATGCATTTAAAAAAAATAGTTTTTTTTTTTATATAAGTATTTTGAAACTCTACAACAATCTATGCATTGTTTCTGCACTCAGAGAAAAGATGCCTCCTTATCAGTCCCTGTAGCAGTAATGAAGTTATCAATAACAGGAATTAATTAAACATAGAAGAATATATTACCTGTAGGACATTACTGAATATTTGACTTATCAACTAATTATCATTTCCTCTGTGTAGAGTCTTCTGCAGGAACAATAATGTTCAACAAGTAAATTAATTAGTGAGGAAAGATAAAATACTAGGCATTAAGGTAGGTTTAATCACTCATTAGAAAATTATCTGTATAATTTTGCCTTGCTGCATTTAAATGTTTTTTTTTTTTTTTTAAACAAATTAATGATTAATTAAAGGGTTGGGTTATTTTTTTTTTAAATTTATTTAGTTTTAGCCACTCATCAGTGTATTACGGCAATTATAATGTATATTGTAAACTAGAGTATATAGGACATGAAATTGTTCACTACAGAATTCGGACAACATTACAATATGTCTGGCATATGATATAGTGCACTGTATAGGTAAAATGGAGAATTCTAATATGATATTTATTTGAGTAAATACTGAACTTACAGGTAAGTCATGATTTGACGGCCCTAATTCTTACAATACAAACTCCTGTTCAAAAACCATGACTTGCCTGTTAAACAATAAAAAAAATGCATCCCAATGAGTGTAGAAACTTGCCTATATATATATATATATATATATATATATATATATATATATATTTTTTTTTTTTTTTTTTTTTACTTTTCGATTACTGTATGCCGCATAGATGCATATTAAAGGCTCCATGTCCTGACTTGTGTTTGTTTGCTAAACCTAGCTGTGGTTATGTCTGCTTTCACGTTGTGTTTGTATAGATTCTATCTGTTCTGCTATAACACACTCCTGTGCAAAAAAGAAAAAGAAAGTGCATAGATGCTTGGCTGGGAGACAAAGTTGTAATTCTTTTTGTTACCATTTTTTCCTCAATATGTGACACAAACTACCAGCATTATGGATTTTCTGTGGTCTATATCTCAGCGTTAGTCAAAAGCAACATGACATGGTTTGACTCGTTTTCCCATGACTCTTCCCATGATTCCTCTCTGCTTTGAGCAACCAGCACTGTTTGAAATCAAAGCTAAGACTATTAGAGAAAGCCACAGACCGAAAGCTTAAACTCTTAAAAACACTGGACGTGTATAGATGTGTATATTTTGTGATTTAATTGAATGAATAACTTCTGAACAGCTGGATTAAGTATTCTTATTTTAAATAACTCCTTTATAAAGCATACACTGCAAATAATAAATCAAGAAAAGTGCTCTCTGGAATCTCAGTAAACAAACATATTACATGCATTAGTTTCAAATTGGAATGAAATAAAAATTCTAAATGCACGTTGTTGATCTTACTGTGAATGATTGATTCATGCATATGTTTATTATTTTTAATAAAAATGTCATATATTCTTTTGATGAAAACAGACTTCTTTCTGGTGACATATGCTGAAAATCTCCAACCATCTTATTAGTTCTGCTTAAACCTCACCTCTTTCATACAATCGACTGCTCGCATTCAGATCTGCCACCATCCAATCAATAACTGAACTAAGCCCCCATCCTAACTTTAATAACCTCACCTAACTTACAATCAACAAATATCATTAAGTAAAAACATGAGCTTATCGCCAATTAAAGGTGCGATAGAATCCATTGATATGATGTTTTAAATTGTTCCCTGATATCTACATAGAAGGTACAGTATGTGGCTTAGGTAAGGGCAAAAAAAAAAAAAAAAAAAAACCTTTTCCATTTACAACCCTAGGATTTGTCCCTAGAATGAAATGGTCTGATTTTACCTTATTTGGAATGAATAATATGTTGAGCTCGGCTCTGATTGGCTGTTTCATAGTGCGGCTCATTTCAGTAGCTCACACAGCAGGAAGGAAACGCAGGAAAAAATTAAAAATTTCAATACCGTTTCTCGCAGTTATATCGTTGGGCAATTATACTGTATATAAAATGTGGGCATCATGGAGATGCTATTAATTTGCGGGGATATGTGAATGCACAGTCACTTTTTACTTTCACTTTCGAGATTTACGATCACACGTGCTCTGTGTAAACTGCAGCGGCAATACTTACCACACATTTTACAAGATCAGATGCTTGTCAGTGGTGCTCAGGATCTGTAAATCATCCTCAGTCATCTCTCCTTGCTCTGTTTATATGGTAAGTGATATCTGACGTACTATAATGTAACAGGCTACCTCTAGCAAGCAGCTAACCATGTCCCTTTAGTGGCTCGCGTTATTTTATTAGAACGTGCGTTATTTGTTTTCCATGCCTTTCTGAATACAACCCATCAACATCACAACATCACATCCCCTGCACAGCCTGAAACTCAAAATTTATTTCCATGCTCTGTCATTTTCGCTATTATCCTCACTTGTTTCTTCACAATACCTGCAGAACTTCTGATGATTAGGCTGTGCAGGTTCGGCTGGCATAGAACATGGGTGGGTATATGCAAACGTTGGGGGCGTAGCTATGAGATTAACATAAGGAGGAGGAAACAATGGTGTTTGAGGCTCATGGTATGTCATTTCCATGTACAGAACTGTTATTATTCAACTATACCAAGGTAAATACAGTTTTCCGTTCTATGGCACCTTTAACAAATACCCAGCAGTGATGATCAAAACAACACAAAACTAAAGTCAGCAGATAACAATAATCGGATAAAAAATATCAGTGCGTTCATTCTGCTTTGCATGCTGGGAGCTTACATTCAGGACAGTATTGAAACTATTTGTTAAAACAACTCTCTTAGGCTATTTGGGACAGCATGTGTGGGAATATTATTGGTTAACGTGTTTTTATGTAATTCTCATTTCTGGTGTCTGTGACTCACTCAGCTCTGTATGCTGGGTAAAATCTAATTGCGTATGTACAGTGTGTGCACAGGCTGCTGTTGTTCAATCTGAGTGTCCCATTAGTCTTGAGAGACGAAAGAGGAAAAAAAGTTGAAAGCACATCCCGATGAATTTGGGGGCCTCACATTAGCATGAGGGCTAATTTGTGCTTTTATGAGCAGCAGGGAAGAACTGAGAAACCTGCTCCTGAGGGACCTGCAGCTGAGGTGGAGGAAAAACATTTCATTATTCATCACTGCTACTGGCACTCTTCTTTCTTTCTTTCTTTCTTTCTTTCTTTCTTTCTTTCTTTCTTTCTTTCTTTCTTTCTTTCTTTCTTTCTTTCTTTGTATCGATCCCTCTTTCTTTCTTTCTTTCTTTCTTTCTTTCTTTGTATCGATCCCTCTTTCTTTCTTTCTTTCTTTCTTTTTTTTCTTTTTCACTCATTTATTTGTTCATTCTTTGTAACGTTCCCTCATTCATTCATTCTTTCTTTCTTTCACTCATTCATTTGTTCATTGTATTGTTACCTCCTTTCTTTCTTTCTTTCTTTCTTTTTTTCTTTTTCACTCATTAATTTGTTCATTCTTTGTATCATTCCCTCATTTTCTCTTTTTCTTTTGTTTCTTTCATTTGTTCATTCTTTGTATCGATCCCTCTTTCTTTCTTTCTTTCTTTCTTTCTTTCTTTGTTCATTCTTTGTAACGTTCCCTCATTCATTCATTCTTTCTTTCTTTCTTTCACTAATTCATTTGTTCATTGTATCGTTACCTCCTTTCTTTCTTTCTTTCTTTCTTTCTTTCTTTCTTTCTTTCTTTCTTTCTTTGTATCGATCCCTCTTTCTTTCTTTCTTTCTTTCTTTCTTTTTTCTTTTTCACTCATTTATTTGTTCATTCTTTGTAACGTTCCCTCATTCATTCATTCTTTCTTTCACTCATTCATTTGTTCATTGTATCGTTACCTCCTTTCTTTCTTTCTTTCTTTCTTTCTTTTTTTCTTTTTCACTCATTAATTTGTTCATTCTTTGTATCATTCCCTCATTTTCTCTTTTTCTTTTGTTTCTTTCATTTGTTCATTCTTTGTATCGATCCCTCTTTCTTTCTTTCTTTCTTTCTTTCTTTCTTTGTTCATTCTTTGTAACGTTCCATTCTTTCATTCATTCATTCTTTCTTTCTTTCTTTCACTAATTCATTTGTTCATTGTATCGTTACCTCCTTTCTTTCTTTCTTTCTCTTTCTTTCTTTCTTTCTTTCTTTCTTTCTTTCTTTCTTTCTTTCTTTCTTTGTAATGTTCCCTCATTCATTCTTTCTTTCTTTCACTCATTCATTTGTTCATTGTATCGTTACCTCCTGTCTTTCTTTCTTTTCTTTTTCACTCATTAATTTGTTCATTCTTTGTATCATTCCCTCATTTTCTCTTTTTCTTTTTTCTTTCTTTCTTTTGTTTCTTTCACTCATTCATTTCATTCTTTGTATCGATCCCTCTTTCTTTCTTTCTTTCTTTCTTTCTTTCTTTCTTTCTTTCTTTGTTACGTTCCCTCATTCATTCATTCTTTCTTTCTTTCTTTCACTCATTCATTTGTTCATTGTATCGTTTCTTTCTTTCTTTCTTTCTTTCCTTTTCACTCATTTGTTCATTCTTTGTATCATTCCCTCATTTTTTTCTTTCTTTTTTTTCTTTCTTTTGTTTCTTTCACTCATTCATTTGTTCATTCTTTTTATCATTCACTCATTTTCTTTCTTTCTTTCTTTCTTTATTTCTTTCTTTCTTTCTTTCTTTCTTCTTTTACTCACTCATTAATTTGTTCATTCTTTGTATCATTCCCACATTTTCTCTTTCTTTCTTTCTTTCTTTCTTTCTTTCTTTCTTTCTTTCTTTCTTTCTTTCTTTCTTTCTTTCTTTCTTTCTTTCTTTCTTTCTTTCTTTCTTTTTTTTAATTATCTTTTTTCTCCTTTTCACTCATTTCGCTCAATCATTCCCACAATTCCCTCATTCTTTCTTTCTTTCGCTTGTTACTTTCTTTCTTTCTTTCTTTCTTTCTTTCTCATTTCTTTCACTCATTCATTTGTTCATTATTTGTATCGTTCACTCATTTTCTTTCTTTCTTTCTTTCTTTCTTTCTTTCTTTCTTTCTTTGTATCATTTCCTCATTCTTTCTTTCTTTCTTTCACTCATTCATTTGTTCATTCTTTCATTCGCTCCTTCTTTTCTTTTTCTCTTTCTTTCTTTCTGTTACTTCCTTCCTTCCTTAAAAAGATCTGGAACTCTAAATCATACCGCCATCTGTATTATGGGAATAGAATATAATAATTTGTCAAATGCCGGTGGGATATTTTTAACATGCACAGTAGTTTTCAGAGGGTGACATATTGATGTGTTTAAGAATGCTGTTTAAGAAGTGAGGATCAGATAGTGTGTGCTGAACTGTAGACTGAACACAGCATTCTTCAGATATGTGTCATATTAATCATAAGTTCAAACCAAACACAAACATCCTTCTCAACAAAACATTAGCTGTAGCTTTCTCCATCCATCTCTTATTTGTTAGTTTCACAAAACTCTCATTTGGTTTTAAACTCTTATATGATTTTAACCAAGTCCCTACTGAAGCTACATTATTGGGAGTTTTTTGGTGTAAAGTCTCTTTGAGAGATTATATGTGTGAAGTTGTGCTCATATATGAGAGAAAGGGGTCGGTTTGTCTTTTCTGCATGAAAGGGCTTGTAGGAGCACTGCAGCAATGCAGTGAAGACTGGAGGAGGTATAAAATAAGTTCAGGAAACCTTACGTACATTTCCTAACCTCGAAAAACCTTTTAAGGTAATTTGTCTGCCCACACTGACTGCAAAATTTTACACCATACACACTAGGTAATTTCTTCTTTATTTTTGGTATTGGAGAAACATTTGAACTTTATATTCATCAAACAATCCTGAGAAAAAAATCACTAGTTTTTAGCATTATGATTGTATGAAATGTTCTTTGAGCTCCAAATCAGCATATTAGAATGATTTCTTAAGTATCATGTGACACTAAAGATTGGATTAATGGCTGCTGAAAATTCCCTTCTTCCATTACAGGAATAAATTACATTTTAAAAATAGATTAAAATAGAAAATAGTTCATTTAAATTGTAACAGTATGTAACAAAATCACAGTTTTTACTGTAATTGTTGATCAAATAAATGTAGGCTTGGTGAGCATAAGAGACTTTTCAAAAACATTAAAAAATCTTGTTGACCCCAAAATTTTGAACAGTGTTGTGTATACAGTATGTCATATATCCTGTATAAATATATATTTAAATATTAATGTATTTAATTAGTTCATAATTTAAAACACTTGAAATTTCAAACGTATATTAACCACTGAAGAAGTAATGTCCTGTGTTTCATTTCATCAATCCGTTCACTGTACTGTGTGAGCTCTGTTTAGACCATTAGATTTCTGTATTTTAGGGTTTTTTATGGTAAAATGAGGCTGACAAGTGCACTGTAAAATGCATGAATGTCTCATCCATCATTTAACTCAAGTCAGAGGGATTTTGTTATGATGTTAAGTTACACTTATGAACTGGGAATGAATTTCTCTAAACTGATCCTTCAAACTGTAAAATAAATACTGAGCAACTTCAGTTGAAGCATCATTGAATCTGTCCACGCTGACAACAAATGTACAAAGCAAAAGCTAGCTGCTAGTGAAAAACAGGGATGTTTCCTCTCTGAGACAAGTATGTCTAAGGAAATCTTGGTATTCTCTTCCTGTGATACATTTTTTAATACAAATTATATATTTATCCATCTCAGACAGAAGTGGTTTGTTGGGATTTGCACAGTTCCACCAGATTCAGTTTCAGACCCCAGAAACTGAGACTGCAAGGAAAAGTCAGCTTAATCTAGGGAGCTAATTATATACTTATTAGCTGCACTGACATATTTTAATAGCCATTCCTAGAACTTAGTGTGATGATTGTTTTAAAGTTTGCCAACTACCCAACCCCATATTGTCCCATAGATTAGTAACTGCTAAGTATACTTGTCATCACAGATTTGAGAAATGATAACCTTGTAATTCAGCTCTTTCACTTACAATAACAAACCCTTCAAGAGATCATGTATCTCTAGATCTGTCTTGAACAGCACACTATTTATAACATTTATTTGGACCAAGACTTATAGACGTGGAGAAGATGTAGCTTTATTAGGCCTAATCCACATTGGTTGAGTTCAGTCCTTTTAAACTATGTTAAAAAAAATATTTTATTTATTTTTCAGTCATCTGTTCCCACAAACACATACATATTTTAGGAGCTGGACCATCCCCAGTCATAAAGTGACTGTGAAAGCAGAGATATATTTGCTAATTGGGCAGTGCGCTCTAGCTGTGCCGTCAGGACGGATTGCAGTGTTGTACTCAATTGAACTCTGTAACAGAAACAGTGCAGACCGGCCAAACACTTCCCTCCTTCACACCAGATGGAGCATTTTATTTCTGCTAAATGATATGCATATTTGTCATGTTCTGTTTGTAAAATCAATGAAGGCCTTTTCTAACATATTGATTCAGTATGCCTCGTCAGGGCATAAAAATACATTATATTTTTCATGTTTACAGTTTGTTACTTTTGTTACTTACATCGGAATAGTTGCTGTTTGCCAAACGCTTTGTGAATTTAGCCAAAAAGCATATTAGAGGTCTAAATACAGTGGCTTTTAACATTTTACAGGAGATATTTGACTAGCCTTCAGGACTGTTTCTCTGTTCTACAGTTTTTCAGCACTTCATCATGCGGCTCTCACTGGCACTACTGACCTCTTGTCTCTGCTGTTGGAGGCACAGGCCACCGTGGACATCAAAGACAGTAATGGTGAGACACTTGACCATTTTTATCCTCTAGCCAATGAGTTTGTAAAACATTTAGAATGCATTTCCTTACTTTTGTATAATTATTATATACTTTTTAAAGTACCTTTTTGTTTTCTGGTTATGTCATATAGACATAAAGGGAAAAATATAAACATTGAAAATAAAAGTACAAAAATTTGTTTTGCCATATAAGACCAGTATGAAGTGATCATGGTCCTAAGTGGCCTAATATAGGCTTCCATATTATTTTCTTTAATCTTTTCCAAAGAATGAACAAAAACATTAATACAAATGCAAAACTATACAATTGCAACTGCATTTTTTTTTTGCCAAAAATATTAATAATAAATTCATAGATATGCTCCATGTGTCCCAATCTCTGTTATGTTCGTGTTCTGTAAATGTAATATTTTGAAAGTTTTGAATTAATTTAAAGAGATTTTCCCATTTACTCTCATTATTACTTAAAGGTGCTGTATGTAGGATTGACACTGAGGGGTTGAACTAGGTATTGCATTCCAAATTCTAAATATTGGAGAGGTTTTTTTTTTTTTTTTTTTTTTTGGCCCCATCCTCACCTGGCCCCTCCTCCTCAGACTTGATGCAGGTTGCCAGATTGACGACACAAAAAGGAAAAAGTGCACTTGATGAATGAAATGAAATATGCTGTGTTTTCTGCCAACTGGTAACCCAAAATACAATTGGGTAAACTGGCAGTGGGCGGGTTTCACAAACCAAAATGAACAACATTCCGTCCCGGAACGCACATTTTCAAAGGACTGTAGCATTTCAGATAAACATTTATTAACGTAGCATGTTTCTTAAATATCTGCAAACATATTATGGTATTTTTATGCTTTAGTAGATTCAAAATCTTACATACAGCACCTTTAATGGTGACCACGAATGTTCCTGTCCCTAACCACTTTCACCATATAAGAAGAGCAATTTGGACATTCTGCTAAACATCTCAGTTTGCATTCTATGAAATAAATAAATCCATGCAGGTTTGGAACAACAAATCTTTGAGTCAAGATCTCTCTAATGTACCATCAAAACCAATTGGATGAGTGTCGAAAGCCTATAAATATATTTATACAAATAGCAATTTATACAAATAGCAAACAGAAATACTCCAAGACAATTAGAGACATACATAAATTGTGTTGCGCATAGACTGAACATAGACAAGCTAGGTAGTCATGATTTTTCCCATTTCAACAGAAAAAATTATTGAACCGCCAGAGAAAGAAGGCACTTTTTTTTCTTGTCTAAAAGAACAAGTAACTGTGAAAATAATTGTTTTCTGCTCACTGTTGTAGGTATGCGTCCGCTGCACTATGCTGCCTGGCAGGGGAAGGCTGACTCTGTACTTAAGCTGCTGAGAGCTGGAGCTTCTGTGAATGGGGCTTCACAAGATGGACAGATCCCTCTCCACCTGGCTGCACAGTACGGACACTATGAGGTGGTATGTAGCACACTGCTCCTCCACAATTCTCTACTAATGTTTGACCGATATATCGCCACGGCCGATATTTGGAATTTTTTAAATATCAGCATTGGCCGATAAGTCTTTCCGTGTGGCCGATATTTTTCAAAATGGATTATGACACCATATCGTGCATTTATGCTTCCTCTTTAAGACAAGCCACTCAGATGTGAAGCTAGCACCTGACAGACAGTAAAATGACCAATCGTCATTCACTTTCTAACGTGACACTACGTTGTGTTACATACAATAACACTCCGGCATGCAGCAAAGTCTTATTCAAACGTACCGTGATATCAGATCCGTGGTCCAGTGGCAGCTCCGGTGGGAGACACAGATGTGATATGAATGAATTCAAACAAAAATGAAACTGTGTTTACCTCACAAACAATCAAAAATCCTGTGAATGGCTCTTCCTCAGATATGCGCGTTGTTCTCGGGTCGAAAAAACGAAAACCGAAATCGGAAAAAGTTGTGTACTGAAACTGAAAAAAGTTTTCATTTAGCCGAAAACTGAAAAGAAAATGTATTCAACAATGAATGAATTAACTAAATTAATAATCAACACTTAAGCATTAAAACTGCAAAGCAGTTTTTTATATAAACTTTTTAATGATATAATTGTTTCTATTCCAATTCACTCTTGAAATATAAACGGTGGCTGTGATAAAAACTTGTTTTCATGACAGATTCAAACTTTCAAAAAAAAAAATGAAAACAGCAGGTTAAGTAGAAATAATATATATATATATTATATATATATATGTGTGTGTGTGTAACAGTGCATAAATCTAGCAAAATGCTTACGTCTAGAGTTATTTTTTCTAGCTGACTAATATGGACATTGAATGGCTTAAGGAAATTGTAAAGCAAGGGCCATTGACCTGAAACTGCACATTCATTTTCGGCAGATTATTTTCGGTTGTCGAAGTTTCAGTGCATCACTAGTTATATCACTTAGTAGTATGTTCAAAATAAATGAGCAAAAAGGCTGAATGCAGCACTTTGATAGTGACTTAGGAATGTGCTGTGACTCAAACCAAAATATAGCGTTTGAGGCTGCTTACAGATCTCTGGTAGCTAGATAAAAAGGATACATACAGTTTTATGTTTTCTAAAGGAAAAGGAAGGAAAATGCAAGACGTGTCACTCCACACTCAAAAAAGAAAACACCACCAAACAAAACATAACATTACATTTCAAATCCAATGTCTAAAAACAAAAAAAAATCAATTTATAATTAGTTAACTTTGCCATGTATATGATACCTCTCAGAACCAGGTTAGATTGACCAGTTGTTTGGCTTGAAATGCAGAGTATTCTCTTTCCAAATATGCTACCTTTTCTCACAAAACATGACACAGGAAATAATGTGACAAAGAATCAACTGTGTTTCTTTGGTCTTTCCCTCTTAGTCCTTGACCTTTTTGGATGCTATTTCAGCTTTTCATTTTGGGGAGTCAAAAACTGGTATTGCTTTTGACATTGTCTTCTATTGTGTAATCCCAGAAACCTTATGTAGCCAGACACCGCTCCTCTGCCCTTTCATGGTATCTCTGTGTTTCTGTGTGTCCCCTCAGTCTGAAATGCTACTACAACACCAGTCCAACCCCTGTGCCGTCAACAAGGCGAAGAAGACCCCTATGGACCTGGCCTGTGAGTTCGGCAGACTTAAGGTAAGCCGAGAGTGTCATTACAGTACATCTCTTGTGATGTTGTAACTTGGCCTGCCACTATACCTTCTCAGTGCTATTAATATGTGCTTGAATTGTAAGTAAAAAAAAAAAAAAAAAAACATTTATTAGACACGCCAATGTGGCATAGCAAAAAGAGAAAGATCCTGACTACAGCAAAAAGAATGAACTTTTTAGTGCAAAATTTCTAGTTACAATGAAACGGTGAGTAACACATTGAATTAAATGTGAAATTTTAAAGTAATAAAAATGAAATAGTATTTTATTGTAAAACAAACTCCAGTAATCTTTAAAATAATCTGCAAGAAGTTTTATTTCTCTTTTTAAATTCGAAAAATCTTTTTTTACAATTTACCTTTGCCATCATCTAAAAAAATTACTTTTTTAAAAGAGAAATTTCAAAACAGTAATTTTATAATATTGTCAAATGCAATCTTTTGCAAATCTCAAAATGGATATCAATTTATCAAACTGTACATTACAATTTAATGATGCCTAAATTCATTTAAAATGATTGGGTTTAGTTTTTATTTTTATTTTTGACAAAATAGTATAGAATTTATTGACCATTTGTTAGTTATCGGCCATAACATTTAAATAATCATCAGCTTATTCATCAGCCAGCATTTTAATATTGATATTTATTTAATTTAACAATATGTGTGTACAATATAACCAGAGGGTAAAACTGTATTTTCCAGCAGACATGAGATGACATGGGTGCAGTGGAATTGTTCAACTATTGGTATTTTTGCATCAATATAGTTGGGGCTTATCTGATTTAAAATAGCTGTGCCCTTTATAACATCTATCTGAGTTACCCCAGTCTCAATGCAATCTTACAGTGCTGAATCTATTTTCAAACTGCAATCTCTATTACAATTATAAGCAGGAGTTCATGACATAGCAGAGCTAGAACAAGCTTTGTTTATTTTGGCATAGACTGTATTAACGCATTCAGTGGCAAAGGACATCAGTAAGCTCATACAAACTGCCTGCACAAGCTGGGCAAATGGAGATGAAAGGCTTTAAAAGATGTCTTTTCTGATGACAGTTTTGTTTAGAGATCTTTAATTAACCTTAAACTAGATTTGCCAGGGTGAACTATTTCTATTTAATCTTTCGCCCAAGTCTTTTGGAATTATAGAATGCGAATGCTGCAGAGAGTTGGGCTGATGGAATGAGTCTAATTTAGCAGCACACCAGCGAGTCAGTTGCTGGGCTGCAGGAGGAATCTGCCCCAGCTGGAAACTGAATTCCATTTGACAGATTCTCAATGCCAGGGAGTACAATGTCATATGCCTGTGCTGACAACTCAGGCCGGTTGCGTTCTTGTATTTTAAATTGGCAGTGACATCTTGTTTAGACATTAGTAGGCAAAACTGGAGCCCTTTCTGGCTGAACATGCTCTAGTTTTGGATCGCTTCGTCACTGTTTCTTAATTCTTTTCTCCAGGTAACCCAGCTGTTGTTGAGCAGTAACATGGTGGTAGCTCTCTTAGAGGGGAACGGCAGGGATAACACACCCCTGCATCTTGCTGCCCGCAATGGTCATAAGGACATCATCAGGTCTGCTTCTCACTAAACCCTTACTTTTATATCCTGTTGTGTTTTCCTACATCATCTTCCTTTCAGTCTAAATATTTGCTGATGTCATAGTTTCAGAGGAGAGGTACAGTAAGTCTGTTTAAAAACCTACCACTGACATAGGTAGGTGTTTTACGCATCCTAACCATCATGGAACCTCATACATGAATAATTTGGAACCGTTACATAGGCAGCAAGTCCCTGTTCCACACCAAGTGCTACAACAGTTTGATGTTAGCATGCTGCTAAGCTAATTGCTTGATAATCTACTAGGTATAAAAAATACATTGTGCACATAAACATTGGATAAAATATCCAGTTTTTAATTACACCAGTTTAATTCAATTTTGATTGTTTTTGAGCAATTTGATCAATTATTTTTAGTGTTAAGTGGGAAATAAAGTATATTTATAATTATTGTTTTGTATTGTTTATTTATTTATGACTGACATTTCTATTGTATTCTAAGTTAAATTAAATAAGCATTGTAATTATATTATTATCATTTTTTTGGGGGGTAATTGTTTATTTCAATAATTATGCACACATACACAATAATATTCATATAACAAAAATTGCAATAATAATAATGATATATATTCATTATTGTTATTGCAATTTTTGTTATATGAATATTATTATATTCAAATTGAGTTCCTAAAATAAAACAGTGCTAATGTAACATAATGACCATAACTGAGCTTATTACAGTGCATACTAGTATTGCCTTATCCACAACAAATACATACAGTGCCATCTTAAAATTTGGCCAAAAGCTACATGCATGTAAGTTATCTATGTTTTGATCGGGATCAGGAGCGCACCTATTATGCCTTAACATGCAACCTCTATAGGCAACAATAAGAGTGAGAGAATGTGTGTTCACATGCATTCAAGCAGGAGGGTTGTCTTCCATTTTTGCAAAGTAGTGTGGTGTCAAGCTGACGGTCAGGCAGACTTTGGCTGTGCGCTTTGTTGACATGTTTGTCGAGCAAGTGAGGTGAAGAGAAGAGGTTGTGGAATGAGTGTAGTGTGAGTAATGTTTGGTGGTGTGCATGTGTTGACCTGGGCTGCCCTCCTCTCTAAGTGTAATGAGAGGGCTGTGGCTGTGCTGTGATGGTAACATGCATAGGAATGAGGCCGAATAGGGTTACACCAGCCAGTCAGCTGCTCAACATGCTCCTCTTGCAGTAACCATATATGAAAGTTCACGCTGCAGCTCTCCCCTCCACTGCCTTTCTGGAATGCTGGAACTTATAAACATGGGAAAGTTGGACAGTGGTAACAGGAGACCACTATACGCTTCTGAGTATAAAGCATTGAATTCTCAAAACAAACAATTCATGCAGAATTTTGCAAGTAATCAATGAAGTGTTTTAATTGTCTTTTTGCTGAGATGAATAATAATTATTATTATTGGCAAATTGGCCACTGACTGATAGTTCACACAATTTTGTCCTCATTTACTCATCCTCACGTTGTTTCAAACCTGTATGACCTATATGATTTTTTTTTAGTCGGACACAAAAGGAGAAGTTTTAAATAATATATTGGTCACACCCACTCATTGAATGGAAGGTAAAGCTTCAAAATGTACCAAAAAAATGTAAATAAAATTAAATTGCTCCATACTAGTGGTCGACCGATATATCACTTAAGGCCGATATATATATATATATATATATATATATATATATATATATATATATATATATATATATATATATATATATATATATATATATATAATATATATAGGTTTTTCTGTTTGGCCAATGTGTTCGAGGCGGGACTTTATTTTGATGGCGCTGAGAAAGGCAATGCCTGTGCACACAGTGCTAACATTCTCCCTCTTGTTCACTGTCGTCATTCATAGTTCTGTCTAATATGGATAGAAGTCTGTCTAATAATCCGATGGAACTGTTAAACAAACGAATTCAAATGTATACAAAAAGTATTATAACGATTGCTTTTATATTATTATTAACAGAAAGGCAAACATTATAATACTTTCTCGTTTGCCATCAGCATTTAGCAAATATGCATTTCAACATTACATTTAAACAAATCTTTGAATGGCTAATGAAAATTGAATTTCACAAACCTTGCAAACTTAGTCGAATCCAGTTGTGAGATCTTGTGAAGCGTGCATGTGACCTGCATGATTGTTTGTTCTCTGTGTGATATTTGATCTGTGGAAATTGAATGCTTTAAACATTAAATTTGTGATTTCAGATTATACTGCTTTATGCATTTGCCCACTGTCATACTGATGTACAATGCACACAAACTTCCCAGAATACTGAGTGCTCTGTTGGTTACAGTTTACTTCTTTTTTTTTTATTATTATATTTTTATTAAATATTTATTTTTTGTGGAAAATACATTGTCATCTAAAGTATAAGTATGTTTATTTTACAAATGTATTTTTTAATTAATTTTCAAATTATTTAAAATTCCTTAAATATGAATTAAAATAAACACAATTATATCGGCCATTGGCCACCCCACTTTCCAAGATATCGGCATCGGCTGTCAAAAAAACAATATAGGTCGAACACTAGTCCATACAATATATATGCAATATTTCAAACAGTTATTCACTGAAAAGTTCTGAAATGAACTACAAAAGTCATACATATAGAAAATTTATGTGCCAACAGCAGCCATCATAGGTTCTCACATGTTTTGTAACACCCTGTTTGATTTGAGAGTTGCAGCTTGTAACTTTTGTTCCTTTCCTCATACAGAGCTATCATATAGCTTCAGATGACTTTGGAATGTAGTGCACAAGTTGTGTGGGATACTTTTAATGCTACTTTTATGGTGCAACCCCAGTCCCTGTTCACTATAATTATATGGGAAAGATCAGGACATTAGTCAAAAATCTTATGGATTTGGAACATGAAGGTCAGTAAAAGGTGACAGAAGTCTCATTTTTGGGTGAACAATTTGGATGATCTCTTTTAAAGAGGGAAGGCAGGCTTTTAATCAGTTCAGTTGGCTGAATTAATCATTTACAGGCAAATGGAAAATGTAGCCTGCACTGCTGCTTTGGATACTGAATCCTAAAGAGACACTCGCAATGTAAAATTTATTGTTGCAGAGGCTGTTTTTGTTCCTAAAAGGCTTTAAATTGTCATGACTTTAGACCCCTTACTGGTGGTCTTGAACTAACTATCATCACGTGGTGCCCACTCCCTATTCAATTTTTCATGCTGATTTTGAGGCATAACAGAAATATTTTCTATGTAGTTGTGCTAGTTTCATATTTCTCATATTGTATCTTTTTACAGCCTGTTTCTTCTCACATATAATTTAAACTGAAATCAATATCTATTTATTAATTAATTTGGAAAGTAGCCATTTAATATGGTATATTTTGCAGTATAAGACCTGATCAGCGTGTCAGGGTGATGATGTCATGGTAATGAGCATCTGACTCTACCGTTTGTTAAAGATGTGAGTGATTTCGTTTGTGTCTTGTGGACAGCATGGCTCATGTGTCACTGTGGTCCATCACTCATTTTTAGACTGCTGCTAAAAGCTGGGATTGACATCAACAGAACCACTAAATCTGGAACGGCTCTTCACGAGGCTGCCCTCTACGGGAAAACGGAAGTAGTAAAATTATTGCTTGATGTAAGTAGATGGTTACAAAATATTGGGAACAGTGTTGATGTACCGTATGTATTTTCTGTACCTACACAAGATGCACTGTAGAGATATGTGATTTAATTCAAATGAATTTGTCAGATTTATTATCAAGAAAAAATAGTATGAATTATAGTAATTATAATCTTTACCATAGTAAAGTGCTTGAGTCTGTCTGTCATATCAGATCGCAGTGATGTATCATACAGAGTTTATTTTCTTACCTGAACTAACCCTCATATATCAATCCAACCCTTCACCCTCTGACACTTAGGCTGGGATTGATGTTAACATCCGCAACACCTACAATCAAACAGCCTTGGACATCGTGAACCAGTTCACCACTTCACATGCCAGCAAAGAAATCAAACAACTCCTTAGAGGTGACTCAATCTAGAAATCCTGTTGTTTTTTTCTTTTCCCTTTCCTTTTAATGTGTCTTGCTTCCTTACTGTTTCTTTACTTGCTTACCTTTCCATTCATTTCCTTTTTCCTTTTCATACATTTTATTACCCTATTCCTGGTTCTTTCTTTCTTTCTTTCTTTCTTTCTTTCTTTCTTTCTTTCTTTCTTTCTTTCTTTCTTTCTTTCTTTCTTTCTTTCTTTCTTTCTTTCTTTCTTTGATGTCAGGTTATGAGCCTTTGTTCATTGTTAGCTTTGACTGGATGTAGACAATAGCTGTCTGGAGTGTGTTTAGTGTTGTGTGTTCATAACATTAAAACCTCCTTCAAAACCTTTTTTAAAAAACCAAAAATTTTCAAAAAAATACTGTCCTGGGGCATAGCAATAGCAGCCATGCCTGGAGATTTAGCTAAAAGTTTTGTTTACGTGTTTGCGTGTCTGGGTCTAGGTGTATGTCTGGATGTGCGCCCTTCTACTATGCCTCCTGTAATCCAGCAGCTTGTTGTCTTTGAAGTGTGCGCTTTGAAACGAGCCCTAACACGGCTGAAGGAGCTGTGTTTGAAGATGAGGGGTGTTTAGCATCCCTGTTCTGGACTCAGCTCCTCATTAAAATTTCAGGAGATGTGCTATGTGCTTTAGAGTATTTGAACTTTACATTACTCTTTAAATTCTGCTTATTGGACTTCTTTATTGCAACAAATCCCACCTGAGTATTGAATTCTTAGGTTTTCGGTCAATATAAGGTCCTCAAAGATTGCTAAAACCCATAGTGGATGACTTGATGAGTATTTTCAAGGCAAACTGTTTTTCTTTCTCTCTCATTCTTTTATGCATTCATTGCTCTGACTTGTGACATCAGATGCCAGTGGAGCATTACAGGTGAGAGCTTTGAAGGACTACTGGAATCTCCATGACCCCACTGCACTCAACATCCGGGCAGGAGATGTAATCATGGTAGGCTTTTCAAGCAAACACCCCACTGTTTCTCATAAGATGTGTCCTATTTTAATACTGTATAATGTGCATTATGTAATAGGCCTATATAATTGGCAATGTGCTTGAGCATTGCCTTGATCTGCATTCCTATTAAATTACTAAACCATATTCTGATTCAGAATCAAAAACGACAACAAAGTTGTTTATGCTTGTGGAGTAACAGTAGAGCTGAAAGCGGTTTTAGAATGCTTTAAATATGGAAGACAGCACACAGCATTACATATCATATTTCTAACTGATATAATTATGACCTGCACACAAGACAAAGCAGTAACGTGAACAAGTGAGGACAGTTAATTTGGTATTCCTTAAAGAGAATACATTAGCATGCTGCAACAGGTTCCCACCAATCAGCCTTTGATGTCTCAAATGAATCAAACTGTAGCTTGTTGTTTTTGTGCTATAGTAGCGTGTGTTCAGCCTAGTTTGCCTTTATAAAAGTGTGCGTCACCCCCACTAAAAGTCTTGTGTTTAGAGCGTGTACTGTAGAGTGCAGCCTAAGGCTCAGTGCTGCACATATGCTATGTCATTGTTCACACCTTGTCTGTCTAGATAGCTTTAGGCAGCCATCTCTGCTAGCATAAAAGACTGCTGTGTTTTTGTGGCAGTGAGACATAACAGAGACATTACGGTGTGTATATATATATATATATATATATATACACATACATACATATACATATATATATATATATATATATATATATATATATATATATATATATATATATATATATATATATATATTATATATATATAATATATATAATACATATATATATATATATATATATATATATATATATATATATATATATATATATATACATACATATATGTATGTATGTATATGTATATATATATATATATAATGTATGTATGTGTATAGGTGTGTGTATATATATATATATATATATATATATATATATATATATATATAGGTATATGTATGTGTGTGTGTGTATATATATATATATATATATATATATATATATATATATATATATATATATCTATATATATATATATATATATATATTATGAAATATAAGGATTAAAAGCTAATTAAAAAAAAAAAAAAAATATAATATAAGGATTAAAAGCTAATTAAAAAGTAATAAGTACTATTATAGTATAAAAATAACACTGGTCAGATGCAGGATTGAGCAGTCAGACATTATATAATAATGCTAAACTTTGAATAAACTCTAAATCAATATATAATAATGCAATATTTGAAATATTGCATTATTATTGATTTTGGGTTTATTCGAAGTTGTGAATAAATTCAATTCAATCCAATGTGAAACTGAGTAAATAAATAGACATGAAATAGTAAATAAAAAGACATTAAATATTATATTTCATGTCTATTTATTTACTCAGTTTCACATTGGGCACGCAATCATGCAAGGTTCGTGTTTGCACCATTACATAATTTGCGTGTTTTCTGTAGTGAATAGACTCTTAAAACAACTCAGTCACTGTACATAAATGGCAAATTTATTCTTAGTGTCTTTTTCCCAGCCCGCTTGAAACACAATTTCATGTCAGTCAAATGGACTGAATTTCATTGCTACACAGGTCCTCTCTGCCATTTGTGGAATGTCAGCTGACTTAATTTACAGCATTGTTTAGCCAAATGAGGAAACAATCACAGGCTAGGCCATGAGGTTAGGAAAAAAGGTTAGAAGGTGTTATTTTAAACTAGATGACACAAAGGTTAGGTTACACAGAGGGCTAAAGTTAAATCATAGATTATTTAAATAATTCCACTCAATAAAAGAAAAAGTCTCATTAGCTATTAAATTCTTTAAAAGGGTTTACAAAGACTGTTATTAATGTTATAAAATGTGTGGGCATTCAAAGAGCTGTTGGCCCTGAATATCCTGTTATCTTATTGGTCTGTTCCAGGTCTTAGAGCAGCACATGGATGGACGTTGGAAAGGACACATCCATGACAGTCAGAGAGGCACTGACCGTGTGGGATTCTTCCCTCCTTCCATCGTGGAAGTCATTAGTCGCAGATCAGGTATATTGAATAATTCTATGTTTTATTGTTCAGATTGCACAAGCATTTACTACAAATATATGGACCATTGTCAAAATTGATGATAAAAGTTAGTTAGGTACCCTTATTTCTTTGTATAACAACAACACAAGATGCTACGGGGTACAAAACACTTACTTTCTCTTTTGTGTTTAATAAAATATTTTTTATCAGCATAAAAATTTTTAGATTTGAAAAATATAAGACATCAGCACAAGTTTTTGACTTAGAAGTAGTGGATCATTATTTTTTGAATTACATTTGTTTTAAATCTTTCAGAATCCTAAAACTACTTCTCTATTTTTAGGTTTAAAACAGAATTTGAATCCCAGTTTTTAAATGCACTCTCTGACGTTTTTATCCCACAGTACGCATATCAAAATAATGCATACTAAAGTAGTGCAGTTCTCATAAATTCTTGTAGACATGTAGTCCATTGATAAAGGCACACACAGACACACACTAATGGGATTAACAGGAACATATTGGGGACAGGCGGATCAGCTTTACAGCTCTGTGCTGCCATGAAAGGGGGAGCCAGACTTAGATCGCTAGGTCCTGAGCAGAAAATCTTTCCTCGAAATGAGCCTAGTAATTTTTTTTTTCTATGTGAGAGCGAGCACAGCGGCAGACTCAGCATTCTGTCGTGTCACAGCATCAACATCTTGCTGCTCACACGAAATTAGCCTCCGCTCTAAGCTCCTGCCTCAATACTGCTGAAGAGACATGATGGAGGCAAAACAGCCAGATTAAGACCCAACCACTTAACTCATTGTGCTGGGGTGTTTCTCCCACCCACATCTTATCAGGATGCTAAACTCGCCACAGTTCCATCTTAGTTTTTGAAATGAATGTAAGGACAGGGAAGAAAGTCACTTTCATGTCGTTCTAAACCTGGCCTACTTTCTTTCTGGAACACAAGTGAAAATATTTTGAAAAATGTCTTTTTATACAATGAAAGTTAAAGGGGTCCATTGTTGTTTTGGACCTTATTGACATTGATTGTGTGGACAAAAACAGTTTAAATAAATCAATGCGGAACAAAATAAGAATGAGTGAATGATGACAAATGTTCATTTCCAGGTGAATGATCCCTTTTAAGATGGAATTTTCTTGTTTCACCATTTTATTTTATTATTTGTTTAATAAATAATAAAATGAATATTTACACTGCCATTTAAAAGCTTGGGGTTGGTAAGATTTTTTTTAAATGTTTTTTCTTATGCTTACCAAGGCTGCATTTTTTTTTCCATTTTTTTGATCAAAAATACAGTAAAAAAAAACCTGCAATTTAAAATTAAAATGTAAAATATCTGTTTTGTTTTAATATATTTTATAATGTAATTTCTTCTTGTGATGGCGAAGCTGAATGTACTGCAGCCATTACTCCAGTCTTCAGTATCACATGATCCTTCAGACAATCTAATATGCTGATTTGGTATTCAGAAAACATTTCCAATAATTATGAGTGTTGAAAATAGTTGTGCTGCTTAATATTTTTGTGGAAATCATTATACATCTTTTTTAAGATTCTTTGATGAATGCAAAACTCCAAAGAACAGCATTTATTTGAAATTTTTAACATTATAAACATCCTTATGTTTATAATAAATGTCACGACTTTCACTTTTCACTTACGGTCACATTTGATCAAATCAATGTGTCCTTTCTGCATACAAGAACTAATTTATTTAAAAAATAAATGTACTGACCCCAAACTTTCATAAACTTCCATTAGTTTAAATTATTTAAATCATGTCTCTAGTGGAAACATCTTTCTCAACGCTGATGTTTCATTTGTGTCCATGGTGCCTCATTTGTGTTTCCATGTTGTGTCCATAGGGGGCATTCTCTCCCGGCAGGCCTCACTGCCCATCCAGAGACATCACATTCTATCCAGAGTGCTGCCCTCACATAGTTCTCATCACACCTCTCACACTGACGACTCCTACACCTTATACTCATCCACCCGTCCTGTACTGTCTCACCACAACGGGCTGGATCAGCACCCAGGTAGCGTGAGAATTAGTCTCCTAAAGCAAGTCCCCATCCAAGAGCCCATCCAAGCATTTATGAAAGCAAAAAAACACCTCCATCCCTGACCATGTGAGCAACATAAACTGTACTCATCTTAGCCACATTTAGCCAAGTTTCCCCAAAGTCCAAACTCGTGGAATTCCTGGTCGAAAGCTTATTTTGGCACCAATATACTCACAGTGAAGTTCTTTTTCGCTTAGGAGTTAAATGTTGTTTGAAATACCTTTGCAGCTGTATACTGTTAGCAAACATCTCGACAGCACCCACGCTGCTGAGAGCACCATTTAGATGAATATGTTAATATGCGCTGCCTGGTTTCCTCTCGATAACAAACACACAACAACGACAGTGGTGAGAAAACATAAGTTAGGAAGGCATCTGTTCGTAGTTCATGTGGTTATTGCACCAGCTCTGCAATTCAGCATTCCAGTCAAGTCACGTTTATTTAGCACTTTATACAATAATTTGATTTAAAACAAGCAGCTTTATAGTACAGTAACATAAAAGACAATGCCATCTGCAGGATTTTTATGCTTTTACACGCGTCTAAACAGAAGGAATGGACCTATTACGTACTTGCCACGGACCAATGGTAGTTCAAAAGTTTTTACCAGCCGCAGCAAACATTTCCAGAAAGTTTGGTTTGGCAAGTCGTACTGACACCAGATGAACTTTGTTGAACTTTGTCCGAAGTGACGTAACACCAGTTCGTTCTTCGAATTTGCTTGAAGTATATCGGGGCCTTAAGATTCCTAGAGTTTCCCCCCCATGGCCCTTTAAAGTGTTTGTGTTTGCTAGGTGCGATTCCCGACAGTCCCAGTGCCCTGTGTAAGCCAGCTAGTCCCAAAGAGCCAGAGGATATTTGGGTCCTCAGGACCTCTGTTAATGGTAAGAGTTTTCCGTTTCCCCAGGCCCCTGTTCGTCATTAGTATCTCCCCAGCCTATTTTCTCACCCCCACAGCCGTCCGCTGGTCCAAAAGCCTGCACACCAGTGACTTTCGTCTCAAGTTGAGTTTTTTCCAGCTATTTCACAAGGGTTCCTGTTCCCTGAGGCTATATTTGTCCTAAGTTTGTCAGCCTACCATCAGCTTGCCATTCACACTGCTTAATTCGCACTAGCCCTCCTCAACATTCCCTTGTGCTCCTTCATTTTCCCCTTGTCTACAGCGACCTTGCTGGAGTTCAGAGATCGTAGTTACTAAAAATCTTTACCCCATTTGTTGCCCAGTGTGTAGTAAAGCAGTCCTTTTTAAGAGGCAGTATCTCACCAGCTGTTAGTTTTCTTTCTCCTGTCTTTGTTTATTCCTCTTTCTTTCAGCAGGTGACAGGAACAGTGTGGGCAGTGCAGGCAGCATGGGCAGCAGTCGCAGTGCTGGCAGTGGACAGAGCACTGAGGGAAACAATGGACCCAATCAGTCACCTTCTGCTGTCCAGGACACCACCAAGGTGGGCTTCAGTCTTAGGAAAAACAAGAGATTTTATGATTCTGTCTGCACATCCATTGATTTTCATTAGGGAACTGAAGCTGTGAGAAAACTGTGCGGAGAAATATGCAACACTGATTTATTCACAAGATAGCGGCCTCATCATAGAACAGTACAGAGATTTCATGGTTCATAGAGGCACCAAAGGGAAAAAATAATTAGTGTTATATATAGAAGTCTACAGAAGTCATGCATGATTATTTTTGCCTTGTTTTCACCAAATCTTATTTTTCTTGTAATCTTGACAAAACAAGTTATTTTGAGTTTTTCTAAAGTTAACTTGAAAAGCAAGTCAGAAAAATAACATTAATGATCTAGAGAACATACCATAGTTAAATGACTATTATCCTGATATTATTAGACTTTAAAAAAAAAAAAAAAGATAAATTAGGTCATTGGTATATTAGATATTTCTATTTACACTTATAGTCTCTTATGCTCACCAAGTCTGCATTTAATTGATCAAAAATACAGCAATATTATTACAATTTAAATTGTAAAATTTATTCAATTTATTTAAATATATTTTAGAATGTTATTTATTCCTGTGATGGCAAAGCTGAATTTTCAGCAACATTATTACAGCGTTCAGGGTCTCGTGATCCTTCAGAAATCATTCTAATATGCTGATTTG
The DNA here is from genome assembly GCF_018340385.1 of Cyprinus carpio. Taxonomy (NCBI): domain Eukaryota; kingdom Metazoa; phylum Chordata; class Actinopteri; order Cypriniformes; family Cyprinidae; genus Cyprinus; species Cyprinus carpio. Next base: position 11,601,256 of record NC_056583.1, read on the forward strand.
GTGCTCAAGAATGATTTCTTATTATCAAGGTTGAAAATGGTTGTGCAGCTTAATATTTCTGTGGAAACGGTGATATAATTTTTTCAGGATTCTTTGATGAATAGAAAGTTCAAAAGAACAGCGTTCGTTTTAAATAAAAATCTTTTGTAAAATGATTAATCTCTTTACTGTCACTTTTTATTATTTTAATGCATCCTTGCTGAATGAAAGTATTCACTTTTTAAAGAAAAAAAAGAGAGAAAGATAATAAACTTTCTGACCACAACAATTTGGTCAAAGGGTCTAGCAAATAGAAAAGGATTTTGCTCAGCAAGAACGGTAATTAGAGCTCATATATTCATCACATTGGTATTGACTAAATACATAACACAATACTCTGCATTTTATATGCAGCTGAGCGTATGATTACTCATACTGCAGCATTTATTTAAACTACCGTAGAGAACCTAATGTTGATCTCAAGCTGTGATTTACCCCTAATATTCTCAATGATTGAGTCTGTAAACATCTGTGACAGAGACTCTTACATTTGAAATTAAAGAGATATTATGTTCTTGCTGATAATTATAATTAATATTCATATGTTGTAATTGGAATCTCTGTGTGAAGTCTTTCACATGCAGTGGTTGTCTTTCTAAGCTATTTCTGCTGTTCAGCTGTTGAGTTATATGTGACGCAGTGCTGTTGTTTTCGTACATGCAGCTGCCTCCCTCTGCTGGAGAACTGGTGGAACAGTGCAGTCAGGCCCCTGGCCCCGCAAAACAGATGGACCCTCATTCAGGTCAGAACCTCTGCTGTTATATATACATTTCACTTATTTAATTTATGAATGTCTTAAAATTAAGAAAGAACTGGCTGTTATTTTTTATTTAATTTATTTTAACATTTTAATTATTATTTAATAAAATATCTAAAAAAAAAAAAAGCCCTGGTACTTAATATTATATATTAAATATCCAATCCAGCGAAATGTGCCTTAAGTATCCAAATACTTTCAGGAGCCTCTGTATATTAAAATTTAAAGAGAGTCAGTTTAATGAAAGTTTAATGCACCCAATTTAAAAAGACTCTTGCACTGTCCTTTAGATAACTCATATAATTTTTGATATCCTTGAGCACATCTACTTGTTGTGTCTTGTCCATAAATAAGGCATTCAGAGAATCATTTAATACATGTCACCTCAGACCTGTGTAGTCATTAGCTTATTTTTATCTTAAAAAATAGCCATGTATTTCATAAATCTACTATAGTTTAAAATGGAGAAAAAGGTTCCAAAGACCGCAATAAAAACATGAGCAAGGCAGCTTAAAAATACCGCATTTTTACTTTAAGACAGATACTTTGGAGTGTCAGATTTCACTAGTAGGGAGGGATGCAATGACAGAGGCAAAGTTTTATGTAAGTCAGAAATACAGAGGAGAAGAAGAGAATTTGAGAAGGAGAGAAGATTATCAGTGACACGGACACAAGAGGGTTTCTGTAGTGTCTTTGACTCGAGGAGGATCTAAAAATAAGCATGAGATCAACAAACTCTCCTAAAACCTTCTTATTTTATGGAGGTGAGTTAAATGGGGGGCATGTTCACATGTGAGTTATTGCTGTTAATAAATATTGATTTAATCCTATCTTCATGGCTTGTTGCAAGTTAATGGATTATCATTATATGGATTTTTATTATTTAATAACTGTAAAAGGATAGTTCATCCAAGAAAGACCTTTGTTCATCTTCGGAACAAAAATGAAGATATTTTTGATGAAATTCGAGAGCTTTCTGATCCTGCATGGACAGCAATGCAACTGAAAAGTTCCCAGACCCAGAAAGGTGTCGTGGTACACCTGTGATTGCGCTATTCTGCTATGATCCGTTCTAAATGAAGATGAAAAACAGTGCCTCGGGTAACAAAAAAACATTTCTTTTCTGTTGAAACATGTACTCCGCCAGCACACTGAAGTATAAACATGCAGGTACAATAACATGTATGAAAGACTTCACTGTGATTCACAGTCCACAGCCTAAGGCAATCGCAGAGTCTTTGACCAACAGAAAAGTTTGTGTGCTTTAGGTGCTCTTGGTTTGAGGATTCCACTGAGTGGCTTCAGACCTGGAGAACATCATGTCATACACCCACAGCAACTTCTAGATGGCAAGGTGAGACCAAGGCGGAACAGCATTTTACCATATCAAAAAAGTTGTATTTATTTTCATGTTAATTAGATGCCACTTGCAGTGGTCATGTGCTAATGTTGCATACAGTTTGAAATGTTTATTGTGGAATAATTCACTCCTTCACTGACTAATTCTATATAGTACTGCACACTATTTGGGTAGTAAACTAGTATTCTCTTGGAATAGTAGCCAAACACATAGCGTTGCACAGTCATCTATATCCTCTTTATTGCCTATTTTAATTTAAAATGAAATGTTAAACTATTTTTAAACTAGAGAATTGGATCTAACTGTGGTTGTGAACATGACTGACCCATTGGGCTTTTGTGCATAATGCTCAGCCGTCTCTTTGTATTAGGATGCTGAGGCTATTTACCAGTGGCTCTGTGAGTTTCAGCTTGAGCAGTACACATCTAATTTCCTCACAGCTGGCTATGATGTGCCCACAATCAGCAGAATGACCCCTGAGGTGAGCAGTCTTTTTGTGTATCAGCATTTAAGTATGTGTGTATCCTGCTGCATTTCTGGCACAGCAGATTTGTATTCATTACTGCATTTGATAGATTTCAAAGCTGAACATACCATCATCATTCATTTTTAAAGTGTATCAATCTGTTTTTTATGTTCTAGGATCTCACCGCTATTGGTGTTACAAAGCCTGGCCACCGCAAGAAGATCTCCGTGGAGATCGGCAACATGAATATCCCAGAATGGCTGCCGGATTACATTCCAGTAATTCAGTGCTATATTTTCATATTTAAATGTTTATATAAACATACATGTGCTGTACAAGTTCAAGGTTAAGACATTAATGAGAGCTTCAGGAGTTTATAAACACATAATTGGTAGATTCATATCACAGACATTAACTTATATATGCTTAACCAGCTGAGGCACATGCGAGGATTAATCAAAAGAAATAAAAGCAGCACCTTTATGTTTGTCTGTTTGTTTCAGTCTGATATTGGGAAGTGGCTCAGTGCTATTGGGCTGCCACAATACCAGAAAAAGCTAGCAGAGAATGGATATGACTCCATCAGCATAGTGCAGGATATCACATGGGAGGATCTACAGGAAATTGGCATCACTAAACTGGGTAAGAGGATGGATAGATACACTACCGTTTGATTTTTTTTTTTTTTTTTTGTGTGTGATTTAAAAAAAAAAAAAAAGTTTTGAAAGCGTGCATTTATTTGATAAAAAATACAGTAAAAGTATATTACAATTTTAACAAACTGTTTTCTATTTTAATATATTTTAAAATATAATTTATTCCTGTTTTCTTTTCATGGCAAAGCGGAATTTATTCTTGTCTTCAGTTTGAGAAATCTGTCTGTTGTGCTGATTTGGCATTCAATAATTTCTTATGAAAATTTCTTATCAATGTTCAAAAGAACTGTGCTGCTTAATATTTTTGTGGAAACTGTAATAAATCAGAATTATTTAATGAATATACAGTAGAGTTAAAAAAAACTTTATTTGAAATAGAAATCTTGTAACATAAATGTTTTGAGTGTCACTTTTGAGCAATTTAATGAGTCCTTGCTGAATAAAAGATTATTTCTTCTAAAAAACAAACAAAAAATTACTGACCAAACATTTGAATGGTATTGTAGATAGATTGATTGCACAAATGCATTTAAATGGTGGTGTGGATTCAGGCCTAGAGATAAAACATCAGTAATATAAAATATCCCCATGTACATAAGATTCCAAAAACACATTTCTGTTTCTAGTGTATTTGTTTTTTCTAAATGTAAATCTGTGGATTGACATGTTGTTTATCTACAGGCCATCAGAAAAAGCTGATGCTTGCTGTTAAGAAGCTCAGTGACGTCCAGAAGGCTCGTAAGAACCAGGCTGAAGGGCAGGCATTGCTACAGCGCAGGAGACTTCCTCCCACCCTCGAGCTGGTGGCCATCGAGCATCACGACAGCTCTGAATGCCCCTCATCACCTCTATCACCAAAGATGCTCACCTTCCAGGACAGCGAGCTGAGCATTGAGCTACAGAACGCCATGGCGCGCAGCGGATACAGTGGAGGCCAAGATGGTCTCGGAAACATGAGTGGACCAGCCATGCGTCTTAGTCAAGAAAGCATTGGTACACGGTCAGGTGGGTCGGGGCGGTCGCAAGAACGTCCAATGGCATCAGTATCCCCCAACAGCCGCTCACAAGAGAGCCAGGGCAGCATGGACAACAGTCCCAACAAAGAACAACATTACATAATCAATCACAGAATACAAACAAAACCATCAAAAGTCAAAGTGGCGCCGATGTTGCCACTACAACCTCATCAGCCCTCATCTGGCAGTCCAGCAAGGACACCACCCATAACCACTAGTAAAATAGCACGTTTTGCATATCCACCCGTCCTCACCAAACCTAGACCAGTGGTCTCTCCCTCTCAGCCCCATCATGGATCACCTTTAGGCTTTAGCTACCTGCAGCATCAAAACTGCAACGCCAACATGGGAAGCCCAAGTCCAATCAGACCCCTGCAGCCAAACGGGGACACACAGTGGTCCAAAAAACGCACTCAGAGTCTTTCACGCTATGCTATGTCAGATGGAGAGAATGAAAAAGATGACATCTCAGCTCCTATGACAACTTCCATCAACGTGGCATCTTATGCCACGCTTACTCGCAAACCAGGCCGCAGCCAGCCGTCTTACAGTTCCAGTGAGCGTCAAGTGGGCCGCAGTCATTCCTTCGCAATACGTGCCAAAAGGAAAGGTCCTCCTCCTCCCCCTCCAAAGCGACTAAGCTCTGCCCCGAGTGGGGCAACTACAAGTGGGGTTGAATTGGAGAGCGCAGGAAGTGTCAAAAGCATTGCATCCAGGCTGGAGAACAATACAGGAAGCCCCAGCAAGACATGTAACAGCCCTGTTTTTAAAGCCATGTCCCCAGCCATCTCGCCAAAAAATATGGAAAACCGTAGGAGGACTACTAGTGAATCTTCAGTGTATGAAATGAAGCATGGTGGAGAAAATTCTGCTGGTGAAAACATCAGCCCTCTGAGGAACCAACAAGGTTCATCATCGTCACGGGAGAGCATACCTTTTGCAGAAGAGGGCAAAGTTACAATCAAACAAAGGACCAAAATAGCATCCCCTAAGATAGAGTCTGAGGCCGGTGTTGAAATTTTGAAGCTGGCACAATCTATCAAATCATCCCTAGAGGTGCCTGAGTTTAACTTAAAGGAATCAGACACAGTCAAAAGGAGACACAAGCCAAAAGAACTGGAGATGAAAGGTCAGGGCTCCAGCACGGAAATAGGAAATGAGAAGGCCACAGAGACAGAGATGGTCTCGCAATGCATGCACAATGGTGGATTGACAAAAAATCCTTATAAATATGGCCTCTCTCTGAAACCAGGATCTCCACATAAACCTCCCACCCCTTCTAAGCCCACACGCCATTCTTCTGCAGCAAACTCAGGTACTGGCTAGAGAAAAGAAAGCACTTTTTGTATAATTTTTTTTTCTGTCAGTTCAAAGATTGTATTAGAAAAGGATTTTTATTTAGAAATTTATTTTTTATTTTCTATTATTTAGAAATTTATTTTATTAAGTAATTTATTTATTTAAAACTTTATTTCAAAGTTTGGGGTCAGTATGATTTTTAAAAAATAAAAAAAATCCTTTTATTCAGAAATGAAACTATAAATTGTTTAACAGTGACAGTAAAGATGTTATAATGTTGCAAAAGATTTCATTTAAAATGTTTTTTTTCTTTTGATTCTTTTTATCAATTAAAGAATCCTAAAAAAAAAATCACAGTTTACTCAAAACCAAACAGCAGAACAGCTGTTTATTAACATTAATAATAATAAGAAATGTTTTTTGATCACCAAATCTGCTTATTAGAATGATTTCAGAAGGATCATGTGACACTGATGACTGCTTTGCCATCACATTAAAAATACATTAAAAATACAAAAGTTATTTTAAATTGTAATAAATTTACTCTTTATTTATTTATTTATTTATTTATTAAATGCAGCCTTTTGAGCATGACTTTAAAAAAAAAAAAAATCTTACTGACCCCAAACTTTTGAACAGTAGTCAAGATATGAATGTGTAGGTCTTAAAGGCTCATTTACAGCATAATTGTGTTAATGCCTGAAAACAAGATGCATTGAACGCATGTTAGAGATGATGTATCCTTATTCGTCGTTCTCCACTTTAAACATCAGCATTTATTTCCTCCAATTACCAATAAATTACTTCAGCACCCAAGGGTCTGAAAATTGGTCTTTATATGCATGACATGATTTAAATATTGCACATATGATCTGATCACACGTTAGAGCCGTTCAGCTTAACCTGTCTTTATTTACAGCTGTAAATATCCTAATTCCCCATTTTAATAATATAAAACACATTTATACAGAGACATTTCAAAGTCTTACAGGCTTAAACTGTTTGATGCTTTATTTGGAATTTTTTGTTAAAATCAATGTGTAAGCCCATTTTACTTTTTAATATATGGTGTATTTCTACAAAAATGGGTTTTTATATATACAAAAAATATATAGGGCAGAACTCCATTGTTTTATTCATTAGGATTGATTGGATCTAGTGTTATTTTAGTGTTTAGTAATATTTTTAATTAGCTTTTATTTTTACATTTTCAGTTTAGATTTTAATTTAATTTTTATTAATTTTATGTGCTTTTTTTTTAACAAAATATTTCTATTAAGCTTTAATATTAGTTCACTTTCAGTTTTAGTAATTTTAGTACTTCATCTTAAACATATTTCTGGTAATTGTCAATGCAACATTTCTAATTTTCTTTTTTTTTTTTTTATTTAAGCTTTTCATCTAATATTTAGATTTTATTTCAAGTTTATTTCAATGACCATAAATGCTGAATAAAAGTTTTAGTTTCAGTTAATGATAAGAGCACTGATTGATGCTATTGAAAAAAATGTAATTAAAAATAGCCCTGGGATTCACACAAACATTTGTCCATTGGTTCTGTTTATTAACTAATGCTGTACTAAATCATTGTTCTATCTCCACCTTTTGGCTGTCGTCAATTTTCTTCAGGACTGACAGTCAGTGTCATTGCCGTCTCACCTCCGTGTAGTCCTCTGGCTCACTGTCCACCAAACAAAGCACCTCAAGGTCAGTCTGTACTGGCAGGAAAGTCACAGGCTGTGACGGAAGGCCAGAACGTGCTGGTCCACAAACGACTTGAGCAAACCAGCACGTCACTCGAGGCAGCCCTTAAAGTTGTGGAGAAGAAGTTGGCTCAGGAAGATCCAGCAGACAGGTAACACCAACCACTTATATTTGTCTTACTGTAACTGTCCTTTTTGCCATATAGTAGGTTGGAAAAGTATTAAACAGCTTGAATCCACTTTTTCTCACAATAGAGGAAATTCTGTATTTCGATGAGACAGGTTTGCAGATGGTCTTAATGACTGAATGAACTCTTGTCACAACAAGCCCGCTGGGAAATCTAACAATAAGTGATATCCCAAAAACTAGTGTTTGTTTTTCCTTTGACTCTTTGATCATTTTTGGCTGTGATGAAGACAGATTGCTGATGTCCTTATCTCACGGATGAGACAGATGGTGTCTTTACAGTTTGGACTTTCATTTGACTCCCCTCCTCTTTTGTCACAACAAATCCACTCTCAGCAGTGTGCATTTTGAACAGATTTAGATCATAGTGTAGCATATGCTAATCCTAGATAACCCCCGTCATAGTGTTTTAAATATAGGGATGCTGTGAATCTAATCCTGACAGTGACTGTTTCGAACAAGTTACTAGTGTGTTATCTACTGATACTGATATACAATGTTAAACACTATACTGTGTACAAGTTATTATTTTTTAAAAACAATAAGTACATTTACAAATCCAAAGCAACTTACAGTGCATTCAGGCTATACATTTTTTTTTACCAGTATGTTAAACAGTAGGCAAAGCTGAATTTACAGCAGATAAATTGTATGTATATTTGAAGTTGTAAATAAAACATTTTCAAACTGATTATTTTAGTACATTTTACAGAAAAATCATTTTTCAGTCTTTTTACTTAAAAATGTAACTTTTAATTCAAGGGGTACTTGCCATTTTTTGTTCTTATAAAATGTACTTGCAGTGTCCGAGTGAAAATTGTTCAGAAAGTTATTAAAGTAAATCCTACACCAGATTTTTTAGCGCACAGTCCTTCAAAAACATTCTGATATGCTGATTTGGTGCTCATTAAAGATTTTTATTTTTCAAAACTATTGTGCTGCTTAATATTTTTGTGGGAATAGTTATAGATTTGTTTTTCAGGATTTCTTTGAAATAGACATCTTTTGTAACATAAATATCTTTATGGTCACTTCTAAACAGTTTAATACATCCTTGCTAAATAAAAGTATTAATTTCGTTTTAAAATATCTTGAAGAATCCAAACTTTTAAATAGTGCATATTAATATATTATTACTTGAAATAAAATGGTTATTTTGGCTAAAAACGTGGGTAATATTATCTCCAGTTCATCTATCACACTAAAAGCTGAGATGAAATGCATTGCATTGAAGGAGTACGCCCACATCGCCCGTGGTCCTGAGAACTGCAAACTCTCATTGAAATTGAAAATGCTGAAAATAAACACTTCTTTATTAAGACATACACTCACGATATTCCCATACTAAACCTTGTTCTTTCTCTTCTTTCTCTCAGGGGCATCAACACAGTGAAGTCAGCTGGGAACATTCTTGATGATATTGGGAACATGTTCGATGATCTTGCTGACCAGCTGGAAGCCATGTTGGATTAACCTACTGTAATTCCTACAGGTATATTTTGCGTGGGGCCTTCACGTGGGAGCTTCTGGATGTTTTAGACGTGCAATGTCTAACTTTTCAAACTTTGTTTACGCACTTTGGTGGTCCTGCTTACAAGTATTGGTTTTAACAGTTGAATTAAATGAGCTAATTTAAGAGACCAGTAGTAACGGACTGTTGGCTGGATCGTGCCTCAAATTTCCAAAAGATCCACTCAAGAACTTCTGCAGTATCCCTTACCAAACTGTTGCTTTCTGCATCTTTGTCTCACTGGGACAGAATGTATCTGCAGTGAAGATTGCAAAATGTCAGCACTTACTGTTCAGATCTACTTTGCTAAAGCTCTTTCAACCGAGACACTTTAATTTCCTGTTGTGCTCAGATCAAGACTCACTGTTGGCCTCTAGCGAATGGATATTCTGTGTAAAGTCTAAGTGAGATACAACCTGCTTCAAGTGCTCTGAGATTCATCACTCTTCAATTTTGTTTTCTGTAGACTGAAAGATCCTTTATTCTGTTCAAAAGCAATAATACAGCTGATCAAAAACATAACCAAGAAAATGCTTGATTTATTAATGACCCAAACCTCATGGACCAAGTATGTTTGACTGTACTGTAACTTTAAATATCAAAAAAGGTCCAAGTCCTGCCAACAGGTTCAGTGTTGTACAGTATATTTTTAGTTTCACTGTACATTGTATGTTTCAATCTTTGCATAAGAATTTAACTAGAGCTTAACATGTTAAGACAATGACTTTTCTTAGCATACTAATAGTATATTTTGACAACCAAAGTGTTTTGGGAAAGAGAAACATTTAATGGATTGCATCTATTATATATTTTTGTACCAAAATTATAATTTATTGGGTTTGTCAGGTAAAAAAGGGAATTCTGTCACTCTGACTGAAATTGACAAGCACAAATAGAAACTGTTGCACTACATTTTTAGGCTCAATTGACCAAAAGGAAACTTTTATTTTAATAAAATAGGGCCTATGTGGTTAAAACACACAAAACCACCAAAATATGATCTGGTAGAATATACAGGACAAGAAGTGTTCAAATGGAGAATTCATTTAAATTCACTTCTGACTCTTGTGCACATTTACCATCTTTATGTAGTGTATGCATTATGTATCTTTTATTGGATGAATTTATTTCTGCATGTACTATACACTGGCAGGACGGCCAGTACTTGACTGAAAGAGACCTTTCTCTAATTGTATGATGTGAACTACATTGTTCAAAAGAATTGTATATGTACTGTAATAACTGCAAAAAGACCAGACCATCCTGTTCTTGCATGGTTTTTTTTTTTCTAAGTAACAATCTAGAATTACAGGTTTTGTATTATGTGGCGTAATGATATTTTAATGGACTTTATGAAAACAGCACTGCTGGTGCTATGGTATCATTTAAATGAGCACTGTGTACTTTATTTATCAAGTTCATTCCTTACTGCAGTGCTTTGTGTGGCATAGCGCTGTCAAAAACTAAAGACACGTGATTGTTGCTTTGCCTGAGTGGGGCCATCAGTACCATACAGTAAATATAAATAGACCTCGAATTCATTCATTTGAACTACTTGAACTATTATGTTTAATAAAATAAAATCATCAAGAGATCAATTCTCAGACTACTCATGTCAAAGTGGCTCTAACATTTGTTTTATGTAGTGCCAGCTCATAGAAACTATCACCTTAAACTCATGGGATAGAATTTTTTTTGGTTTTATTGTAAAGACAAACACCAGAAACAGTGGGAAAACCATGAAAATGGAATGAATTAAACCAGAAACACCAGAGAGGGAGAAAAGTGCAGAAAATGAAGTGTTCAGCCATTGAGCCAGCTGTCCTGACATTTGGTGTAGTCACAGATCTCCTCTGGTTTGAACCACAGGTTGATCTCGGTGTTGGCACTTTCGAGAGAATCACTGCCGTGAATGATGTTCCTGAAGTAAAAGCAATTTAATATTAGCAAAAACTATTGCAAATAAATACATGAAAGTGCAAGACAAACAGATCCAAATATAGTTTGGGGTTGGTAAGAATTTTTATTGTTTTTAAAAGAAGTCTTTTAATGATCACCAAGGCTGTATTTTATTTGTATTTATTCATCAAAAACAAAGCAATTTATATATATATATATATATATATATATATATATATATATATATATATATATATATATATATATATATATATATATATATATATATATATATATAAAAATATTAATAATATTATATGAAATATTATTTTCATATATTTAAAAAAAGTAATTTATTCCTTTAATGGCAAAGCTGAATTTTCAGCAGCCATTTTTCTAGTCTTCATGACATGATCATTATTATTATCAATGCTGAAAACCATTGTGCTGCTTAATATTTTTGTGGAAACTAATATATTTTGTTCAAGAGTCTTTGAACAGAAAGTAAAAAAAAAAAAAGAAATCTGTAACAAATATCGTTTGGTTTTGAAACCAATATATGGTTTTGATTAATGCCTTTTTTTTTTTTTTTTTTTTACACACGTATGTGTGTGTGTGTGTGTGTATATATATACAGTACAGACCAAAAGTTTGGAAACATTACTATTTTTAATGTTTTTGAAAGAAGTCTCTTCTGCTCATCAAGCCTGCATTTATTTGATAAAAATACAGAAAAAACAGTAATATTGCGAAATATTATTACAACTTAAAATAATAGTTTTCTATTTGAATATACTTTAAAAAAATAATTTATTCCTGTGATGCAAAGCTGAATTTTCAGCATCATTACTCCAGCCTTCAGTGTCACATGTAACATCCAGTCTATCACATGATCATTTAGAAATCATTCTAATATTCTGATTTATTATGAGTGTTGGAAACAGTTCTGCTGTCTAATATATTTGATGAATAAAAGGTTAAAAAGAACTGCATTTATTCAAAATAAAAAAAAAATTCTAATATATATTCTAATAATATATTTTCTTTACCTATCACTTTTTATCAATTTAACACATCCTTGCTGAATAAAAGTATTGATTTTATTCAAAAAAAAAGAAAGAAAGAAAAAAATTACTAACCCCAAATTAATGACCAGTAGTGTATATTGTTATTAGAAAATATTTATATTTTAAAAACACACAAAACATTTTTTTTTTTAACTTTTTATTCATCAAAGTATCCTAAAAAAGTATAACATGTTCTGAAAAAATATTAAGCAGCAGAACTGTTTCCAACTTTGATAATGAATCATCATATTAGAATGATTTCTAAAGGATCATGTGATGATCCTAAAAATTCAGCTTTGCGTCACAGAAATAAATGATAATTTAAAGTAGAATAAATTTAAAAACAATTATTTTAAATTGTAATAATATATCACAATATTACATTTTTTTCTGTATTTTTGATCAAATAAATGCAGGCTTGATGAGCAGAAGAAACTTCTTTCAAAAACATTAAAAATAGTAATGTTTCCAAACTTTTGGTCTGTACTGTGTGTGTGTGTGTGTGTGTGTATATATATATATAATATATATATAGATATATAGATATATGTGTATATATATATATATATATAGAATTGTTGGTGGGGGTTGTAAAGAAATGATGATAATAATTATATACATGTATATGTATATGTATATGTATATATATATATATATATATATATATATATATATATATATATATATATATATATATATATATATATATATATATATATATATATACATACACGTGTGTGTGTGTGTGTGTGTGTTTATGTATGTATATATCGGGGTGGTGAACTCCGGTCCTGGAGAGCCACAGCCCTGCAAAGTTCAGCTCCAAACCTAATTAAAACTCACCTGCCTGTAGCTTTCTAGTAACCCTTCAGACCTTGATTACCTTGTTCAGGTATGTTTGATTAGGGTTGAAGCAAAACTCTGCAGGGCTGCAGCTCTCCAGGACCGACGTTCACCACCCCTGATATATATTACTGGTCCCCAACTTTTGAACTGTATACATTTGTCTTTTTCTAACCAAATGTCAAAATAATTGATTGTTGTGCGGAGTGGATGTACTTAAAGCAATAGTTCACCCAAAAATGAAAATTTTATGTTTATCAGAGATGTACAGTAGGTGACTTTGTTTCTTCAGTAGAACACAAATTATGATTTTTTTTTTAGCTTCAGGCGTTGTAGTCTCTCAATCTACAATGCTTGGTAATGGTAACAGAATCTATGAGAGAGAAAAAACATGCACAGAAAAATCCAAATGAAACCCTGTGGCTCTTGACGATACATTGATGTGTAAACACACAAAACAATTGGTCTGTGCAAGAAACTGAACAGTATTTATATCATTTTTTACTTCTGATTCACGCAATGTCAGAACTGTTAGAACTCTTGTGAACGCGCTTCACGGCAGCCTGCATCATCATCATCTTGTTGCTTTATGGCGGATCGCAGACTTATAGGTGGCGGTAAGGTGCACTTATCTCTCAAATGGACCATTAACATTATCTACAATCTCAATTAGGAGTGTCAATGGTCCACTTGAGAGATAACGCAAGAAGAATTAGATGATGCAGGCTGCTGTGAAGCGCGTTCTAACAGTTCGGACATTGCGTGAATGTTTTTTTTTTTTCTCTCTCATAGATTCTTTTACCATTACCAAGCATTGTACTGCTGAGAGACTACAACGGCTGAAGTTAAAAAATAATAATTTGTGTTCTACTGAAGGGATGCCCTGGGGGTAAGCAGATAAACATCAAATTTGCTTTTTTTGGGTGAACTATCGCTTCAAATATTAAATCTAACATTCAGACAGTTATTTTCCATTACATCTGCTGTTTAAATGCAGTCATCAAAATGTTATTTTAGAATACAGTGCAAGATCTTACCGGACAACCTGAATGCAAAAGTCCCCTCTGATAGTCCCAGGTTTGGAGTCAGTGGGATTAGTCTCACCGAGCATTATTCTGCCTGTTTTTATAACATCAAAACCCTCCCACACCTAAAAACATATCACAGAATTAGTACAATCAACTTTATAAGATTTATGAAGAATACTTATTAGCAATTAAGGAGAAATATTTTTAAATTCAAAGTGCCCCAGAGTCACACTCTGGGGGTAAATAATATAAATAGGTTTACCATGGCAACCACAGGGCCAGAAGACATAAACCTAACAAGCCTATGGAAGAAAGGCTGATCCTTCAGGTCACAGTAGTGCTGTCTCAGAAGATCCTCATCGGCCTGCATTGAAGACAAACATACAAAACATGAGCAAAAAGGCATACAAAGTTTTGAGAATGAAAGTTCCTCTAATCTGACATCAACTTTTTTGTGACTGAATCTTTATTTTAAGGCAATGTTTACTGTATGTGTGTGTGTATATATATATATATATATATATATATATATATATATATATATATATATATATATAATATATATATATATTAGACCACAATGATCTATAATTAGAGTTAGTAATTGGTTTAACCATTAGAAGACAAGCTCTAAATGGAGCTTTCTACAATTAGAGACAAGAATTCAGGAAAAACCCAAAATATATTAAGTTTTTAGTCAGTTAAGTAATATAATAGAAACTTAATTAGAAAATCAATTTAAAATGCAGTTGTAATACAATAATAATTTTTAAAACATTCATTAGAAAGTCATTTTTAATATTATATATTTATATTTTGCCTGTAGATTTCTTTTCCAGTGGCATCTGGGGGTATTTTTATAACCATATATATGCAAATAACTAGATGGTCACAGGGGATATAAATAGCAGGTGCAACCTTGCAGATTACTACAATTAGAGGTAGTAATTGATTTAACCCTTAAAAGACAAATGTGTCAGAGAGAGAGCTCAAGTTCTCTCACACCAAGAGGAAAATGTGTAGAGTTCAATGTGAAAAAGTTTTTTAGAAAATCATACGTGTATATATTAATAATATATTAATAACAGAACGTTGTTAACAATGAGAGCTGAGCAGTGATGTAGGTGTCTTACTGCAAAATATTCTATACATGTTAAAAATGTAGAAAGAAATCTGTTGTCAATTTCGCCCTCTCAGCGCTGTTACTATTAAAAATAAAGGCATGTCCCATTAAAACAATATATATATATATAATAAAACAACAACTATTAAATGTTTACCTGGATCAACTTCATAGCAGCTAACTTGAAGCCTTTCTGTTCGAAACGCTTGATGATCTCTCCGATGAGCCCCCTCTGCACTCCATCAGGCTTGATGGCAATGAACGTGCGCTCTTCATTTCCAGACATTGGGCTTCAAATGAAAATAAATGCCGGTAAAACACACGCACAAAACAAGACCAGTAGCAATGACAGAAGTGCATTCAAACTTACGCCGTCGCACATTTGACACACTGAGCTGAAGGTGTGGAGGGGGTTTTGGGTGATGAAACCCCTGAGCCCGTCACTAATTAGGTTACATGTCAAGTGACTGTGGGAGATCCTTCCTGCCCTGTTTTAATCTGCATTGTCGGCTTAAAGCGTGACTGGTGATCTGATCTGCTCGCTGTCCTCACGTATCCTGTCTAGTCGTTATCTAATCACGATTTCATTTGAACAAACTTTATATCGCTGCCATTATCTATTATAAAAAGTCAATGATGGTTAAAGTCATATAGAAATTATAATTTTCATTCCAATGCGGCTTTCAGATTTAAACGGACACTTCTAGAAAACGATTATTATAGCTACAGGTTATTTATATTCGATAAAATTTCGCTCATGCACTAAATTTGAAGTAGCATCTGCGCCTGTGCAACACAGCCTACCAACTGTTTAAAATTTACCTGGGCATTGACATTTCATTTGTAAGAATAATTTTTTGTCACAATGACAGTAATAAGATAATAAAAAGGAGTGGGAATATTTTTCTTACATTTTTCTGATGACAGTTCACGAGTCTGAAGTGGATTCCTCACGCGCGCGCTTTCACTAATCCATGATCATCTGCACTAAGTGTTTTCTGGAGGTGGGCGGAGACTGATTCAAAGGCAATGGCATTCAGCCATTTTTAATCTGTTGCGATGGAATTAAACCAAATGTATATGCAAAACATATATTTGGTAAAACCTTTACAAATCTTGCTTGATTTTACAAAATTATTAGGTTTTCCACTGGGATAAAGGTCTTACATTTAAACAGGCAACATCACTTTCTGTCTGTGCATCAGTTATTTGTATTGCCCCCAACAACACATTTGTACCTTTATTATTATTATTATTATTATTATTATTATTATTATTATTATTAAATATGATAGATTATAAAGATGGGGCTTGTTGCCACACTTTTTATTCCAGTGAATGAATATTTCTCAGAGTAAGTTTTTTCTTTTATTAATAGGCTTTTAGAGGCATTATTTTTAAAGTAAAAAATTGATGATGATAATAATGCTAATCATTATTATTATTAGCAAATCAACAATAAAACTTTACATTTTGTTTTTTTTAAAGATATCTTTTTTTATTTAAAATTGTTTATTTATATTTTACTCTAAAATATGTAATATGTATTACTATTATTTTCTTTTTCTTTTCTTTTGTATGCATCTTTATAAATGCATTAATAAAGATTTAATATTTTGTGCTTTGTCTATAGTGTAAATACAGTATCTTGTTTACAATCCTTTTTTAATGGAGCTCTAATGAGTTACATTACTTCTAACATGTAATGGGATATCAAAATTCATTATGCATTATGGCTTAACTGCAAACCACATTAGAGAATGATAAAATATCTGATTTGTTAAGAGCACCTAAAGCAATTTATCCACAGGCCACTAATCTAACAGCAGAGGGGCAGTGAGGGACTGATCAGAACTATGGTTAAGCCAAGCATTACATTCTGCACATAGTGCATGGCCATTATCTCTATCTGTAGAACATCTTTCACAGGTGAATTAGACCCATTAGACCATCTGTACAGTTAAGAAATATGCAGCAAATCCCTCAGCATCATATACGGAGTTAATCCTCAGGGAACCGCTTCACTGCAGTCATGTCAGTTACTTATATACACTTCCACATACTCTTTTCCACAGTTCCATTAAATGCCTTATATGCAAATGTCAGTTCAGTATCTAATGCATGCATAGTATAGTGACGCTTTTGGCTCTTGTTCTTGTAACACTATTATTTGACCATTCGTAGAGTCTTTTGATAGCTATAGGGAAGGTATGAGAGTCAGTTAAAGGGGTCATATGATGCTGCTAAAAAGAACATTATGTTGTGTATTTGGTGTAATGCAATGTGTCTATGCAGTTAAAGGTAAAAAACCCACATTATTTTCCACATAATGTACATTATAGTTTCTCCTCTATGCCCTGCCTTCTGAAATGCGTCAATGTTTACAAAGCTCATCATTCTGAAAAGCTAGGTGTGTTCTGATTGGCCAGCTATCCACTGCGTTGTGATTGGCCGAATACCTCAAGCGAGTGAAGGAAATGTTACGCCCCTCACCATACCGTGTTCTGATGGTAGCATAATTCAATAGAGAAACGACAAACAACAAGCGCTACTCTGAATTCTGTTCAAAACACGTTTGAATCATCAGTGACAAATTCTTTAAATATAAAAAATTTACTTACAAGTCGGTGAGTCAAAAAAGCCAAAATTTTAGTCTTCTCTCCCAGGATAAGGAAACAGTCCTCTATAAAATGTGTTGCACACATCTGAATTTTTGGGTTGAACTGTTCTGGAACAGTGTTGTAAATACATCTTAATCACTGATTTCTAGTCGTGTCGTCTTTTGGAAGGCCAAACAAAGTAGTATCGCTTTCACAAATGAAACCACAGCGTCACACATGGCAGGCTAGAGTGAGCGGCGGCAGGTTAGAGAATGGCATCCGCTTCATCCTCAGTGAAAGCCGATCCGGCGATCCACAGCGCGAAGTTGATGTATTTCCTCAGCGACCAACACGGATCAGCGAATGACGAAGCGGATATCATCCTCTTTTGGAAGGCCAAACAAAGTAGTTTCGCTTTCACAATGAAAAATCTTGCAAATCTTTCCACATCATGACGTAGACACGTGGGGGCGTGTTAGAACGAGCCGTTTTAGGTAGGCGTGGTTATCTCTTAACTTTTATAAAGAATATCTCTTTGGATTTGAGACTTTAGTCTTTGCAACTTTACAGATCTTCTTTATGCACCAAGAGATTTTTACACTCCAAAGAGAAAGGAAAAATTTTAATCGCATCATATGACACCTTTAAATTTCAGCTTTGTGTAAAGAGCCTGGGCATTTGAATTACAATATTTCCTGGCAATTAAATGTTACAATTTGGTGGCTTGTCAAGTCAAGTCACCTTTATTTATATAGCGCTTTAAACAAAAAAAATTGCGTCAAAGCAACTGAACAACATTAATTAGGAAAACAGTGTGTCAATAATGTAAAATGACAAAGGCAGTTCATCATTGAATTCAGTTATGTCATCATGCAGCTCAGTTCAGTTTAAATAGTATCTATGCAATAATTTGCAATCAAGTCAACGATATCGCTGTAAATGAAGTGTCCCCAACTAGCAAGCCAGAGGTGACCGGCAAGGAACCAAAACTTGTAAGCTTGTAAGTCTTAGTCCTCTTAAATAAAGCATTGCACTCTACTGACAATAAAATGAAAAGCAGGAGTGTGGAAAGGAGTTTGTGAGTGTTTTTTATATTGGTCTAATCGAAAATCCTGTTCCTACAATAACCTTTTATTTGCTTGTCCTTTTAATATTAAATTAAAATGTAAGATTGTAACCAAACCATAAGTATAATTTGAGAAACAAAAATAAAAAAATAAACTAACACATTTGGCTGAAACAAATTAGACTTTGTCCAAACTACAATTCTTTTCAGTGTACATGCACTTATGCAGTCACATACACATAAGGAAAAAAGGAACAGAGAACACAAAGGTTTGTGTGTAGCTTTAATCAATAATGCAGTATGTGCAACTTTTCCATACTATATATATAACCCTACCAAAGTTTTAGTGTTCTCAGCCTGTTATCCATTTAAAAAATGACCCTGACATGACAAGAATGACTGCTGATAAACTTCAGTCAAGTTTTAGCAATAATTCATGTTTGTTTTCTCAACCCATCTTTCCTATTTGCAGTCAATGCAGTTTTGGCAACAGAGGGATTTATGATGCTGACCCTGAGAAAAAGACATGAAACAAACAAGTCAAATACCCCCAATACCCAATCACTGTGCAATGACTCACATTACTGACAAAAAATTTTGTAGCAAAAGTTGGACCTTCACAAGTGAGTGTCAATTCAAAAGGACCTGACAGGAACAATATTGTGGTCTCTAAAGGTGCAATCACATTTACCGTTCGGGGAATTTCTGTAATCAATGCAATAGGAATCCACACGCAATTGGGAATATCGCTTGAGGGCGAAATATTTCAGATTCTACATTGTTTTCAAGTTGGTCAAGACAATCGACCTGCATCGACCAACAGAAAGCATCTTAGTTTGAAAGTAACATTTCTGTGAGTTCTGCTTCAAACATTGCTACACTCTTGACAATAAAAAAAATATGACTGACACTTAAAAGAATTAGTTCACCAAAAAAATAATGAAAAATGCTGAAAATTTGCTCACCGAAATGCTAAGATGTAGATGATTGTTTCTTCATAGGAACAGATATGGAGAAAATTACTATTACATCACTTGCTCACCAATAGATCCTCTGTAGTGAGTGGGTGCCATCAGAATGAGATTTCAAACAGCTGATAAAAACCACAATAATCTACATGACACTAGTCCATCAATTAGCAACTTGTGAAGTGAAAAGCTGTTTCTCTAAATGGTGCTTGATCTGTGCACATTTCTCACCTGATTCAGATTAAACTTTTTTTTTTCTTCTGCTGGAAATATAATGGATAGTTGACTCGTATTGTAGTTGAAGTTAAAAATGTCAATGATAAATTTGTTTCCTACAAATGTCTTATTCTGATGGCACCCATACACTGCAGAGGATCCATTGGTGAGCAAGTAATGTAATGCTAAATTTCTCTAAATCTGTTCCAATGAAGAAACACACTCATCTACATCTTTGGATGGCCTGAGAGTGAGGGGGGTGAACTATTTCTTTAACACCAATTTGAAACTGCAGTTTAGTTTATCGTCCTTAGCTATCATCTAAAAGGACATAATGGTCAGGGCCCTTATTTCCACATCCTTCCTTCTAACAGAATATGCACTTATCTGACTTAATGGATAAATAATCCTCTGCTAATCTCTCAAAGAGTACTAGATGGTTTGTATTCCATTTTCTATTTTTACCAGGGTTTAAAGTAGGGATTAAATGAGGTACTGTAGCTGCCAAGTGGTAGTGTGAAGTACTGCTTCCTTCATAGTGACTGTAACTTTGATTTACTGTAAGTCACTCCAGATCTTTTCTTTCCCCTTCAACAGAAATGTAGCCCCCTTTTCAGTTTAATTACACATCGCTTCTCTAAATAAGTATCTTGCTTGGTATCAAACCCTGTTATTTGTAATACTTGATTAATGTGGCAGAATGTCAGTCAATCAGCACAAAAGCATTATGCAATGTTCATTGAGATCTAACAGCTATGGGGTAAAACTGCAAGAAATATATAAGCAAGTAAAAGGTCTATTTTAAATTACACAATTTTTTCTACTATCTGTTCCATTTGCTTATAATCACATTTGTACTCCAGCAGCTTTATTTAGGTTGCCTCATGTAACTGTAAATCACAGATTTTTTTGTTGTGCTCTAATTTTTCGCATCATTTATTTTTCTGAGTTGTAGCAATCAGAGTGCACTCAACCAATAATAAGCAGGTATTTTTAGAGTTAATATTCTTTCATTAGAGACTTCATTAAATTATTATAGTTCTCAGGTCAAGTCAACTCCAAAGTTAGAAGACAATCCAGAAAGTGAAAGGTTGTTGCTCTTGCTAGCTTGAAACTTCAGTATGATGAAGTTTGCAAACTGGCTTCCCACCTACATAAGTGTATCCAATTTTGCAATGCGAAGCTATTATGCAAGACTTAAAGGGATACTCCACCCTGCCAGCCTGCCAAACAGACGTCATCGACAGAGCAATCCAGCTGATGATCGATCCTCATTCAGCTGCCCTCCTGCATGGATGAATTCGGGGGAACTGTAAATGAGGAATGGCATATGGTTGGTAATTTAGTGTGATTTACATATAAATTGATATAGAAAGAGAACTCCCATCCGTTCACAATTAACTTTCCACTTGTACTCGTAGCTCGTTTAGTCTACTCGAACCGGTAGTTGGGTACAAGTTCTGGTAAGCACGTGGCGCGTTCATCTTGCAGTGCTTTAACCATTAATGGCGGGAAAGGAAACAAGCGCAATAACTTAAGGAAATCACTGAAACCGTTATCAAACAATCGTATTAGTTATACTATAGATCATAATGAACACTAATAAATAATATATATTAACAACAACAATACTAGGTAATATTAGAAGAAAATTGTAATAACTATAGCTTACGTTTGTAGGCCTACATTTTATATTGTAGGCTATGTTGTATTAAGAAGAGAATGATTGATTGATTGTTATTTTACTTCCAGGTTTGATCAAATTGATGTGTAGCCTATGTGATATACAGTATGACATATTTAAGCAATGATGGACTGAAGAGGACATTAGAACATTTCTGGTAAGGTTTAGAATGCTTACAGTTTTTATTTATTTATTATATATATATATATATATATATATATATATATATATATATATATATATATATATATATATATATATATATATACATCCGGGTTTTTTTTGTGCATTCTGCTCTGTAAGGGTCTGTGGTCAAAGTTAGTAGAAAAAGATTCATGGATACACACTATAAATATCTATTGTAAAAATCTAAACATCCGGGTATTTTTGGCTCACTTTATTCAGTGTCTGCATTGTGATTTCAGACGTCTAATCTTGTTGTGTATTTGTACTGTGCTAATTTGTGTGAGTCAGATTATTTAAAATGCCTTAAATGTGTAGTGTTAAGAGGCCTTCAGGAGCAGGACAGTGTTTTCATGTCTAAAAAAATATGTTTTACCAACACAGTGTAGAGATGTTGCGATTGCACTTTTTAACCAATAATTTCATAAGGGAAGCTTATTACTGTAGCATGCACTGATAGTTTTGCTGTGGTGTTTGGACGATCCATCTGCATTTTGTCTGTCTGTATTTGCTGGTGTATTCCTGATAGTCAAGCGAGTTAGATAAGGAAGGTTAGCAGTCATGTCAACAGCTTAATTTCTATCACAGCGGCCTACTTTACGCCCGAACTGATGTGAAAAAACAAGATTATATTTTTGACTAACACAGCTGAGATGAGGGTGACTGATGTGGCACTGTCAGAAACCTCCAACACAGCAGCAACACTGTGATATTTTCATCAATTTGTGGCACAGTTGTCATGCCAGTTGCGAGTTATCAATGAAGCTTATTGGCCTGGGCTCTTCATCACACATGGTTAGGTGCTGCAGAAATTGGATTGTGTGTGTGTG
This sequence comes from Cyprinus carpio, assembly GCF_018340385.1. Classification (NCBI taxonomy): domain Eukaryota; kingdom Metazoa; phylum Chordata; class Actinopteri; order Cypriniformes; family Cyprinidae; genus Cyprinus; species Cyprinus carpio. The sequence continues at coordinate 11,623,756 of NC_056583.1, forward strand.
TGTGTGTGTGAGAGATGGAGAGAGATTGTAAGTGAGCGTATATGTTAAGGATGTGATTTTTGAGAGTAAATGTCATTTTGCATAATGATCAAGTCGATTTGTGGCACAGAGTCGGATTTAAATAGTTAAGTGGTCCAAGTAGTAAATTAAATGACATAAATGTATATTTAAATATTTTGATTAATCTCGGGCAGGACTGTAATATAAAAGTTGTAATTAGAATTAATAGAATTAATTGTATCTTTATTAATATGTTCTTGCTGCTAGTCTTAAAAGAGATTGTTTATCCCAAAATTAACATTTTGTAATTATTTGAAGAATCATGCAGCATGATTTTCCACAAACATCTTTAGTAGCATAAACGTGGTTCATTCGACTTGTGTGACTTCAGAAGATTTTAATAGCTTTGTATGAGGTACAGATAGATATTTAAATATCAGTGTTTGCCTTACTGTCAGGTGTTCACGGAGGCTGCAGCAGAAATCAGTGGCAGTGTGATGATGGAGTGTGTGTATCGCTCTGATCAAACACACCTGCCTGTAGCTTTCTGGTGATCTTTAAGACATTGATTAGCTTGTTCTAGTGTGTTTGATTAGGGTCGGAGCTAAACTCTGGACAGTGGCCCTCCAGGACTGAAGCTGCCCAGCCCTGATTAAGATCAACATATCTATTTTCAGATCACAGAACAATGTCATACAGGTTTGGAATGATATTAGCGTGAGTAGCTAATGACAGAATGTTTATTTTTGGGTGAACTATCCCTTTAAAGTCTTTTCATGTTGTCTCTTTTAAAAAATGACAGTTTCTTTTACAGTTTGGCAACACGACTTCCAAAGAGTCAACTAATTATAGAAACCTAATTCTCAACTTTGTTTGAACCTGCTGCAGGAGGAATAAAAATCTCAGGCTCCCATCTGTCTTGGGACTTTAGTTTGACAGCAGAACATCCTGAAAATTGGCCTGTTTGAGATTTCGCTACATCCCAAACGCAAACACCAAGTCCCTGCTGAATAACTAAATATTTGAATTATACAGTGTGATTCACAAAGCAATTGACACGCAGACAGCACCACTTTATAAAAAAGTATTACGTGAGAGTAAAATAAATCACTTGAAGTGAGCATAAGCCTTTTTGTCATGAAGTTAAAGGCTGGGAAAGGGTCACAGGGGCTACATGATTTGTCAAGGACAGTGGAGGTCTCCATTAATATAACATTGACCTTTCCTCACCCACACCTTCCATCCCCAAACCTCTGCTTCTTCTGTCTTCATTAGATGCCATGACGTGTTCTCCGAATAGCTCACTGTGCCTGTTACTTTGCGTCTGTGAAATAGATTTTCCGGTTGGCTAAGATGGAGAACATTTTTATTTAGAAAGGCGAAAAGCTGAGAAATCCACCGAATACAGATATTTTCAGAAGCCGTATTTTAGCTTTGTATACGAGCAGATAGTTTCATGGGAGCAGATCTACTTTTTTTTTCAGGTGTGGGATTTGTTGTGCCTTGTCATCACAGAGCAGCAATGGGAACTCAGCCATCACTGTTGTTCACCTCTCATGTCATTCTGGGAATGGATTGTACGGGGATGAAAAAGACAGCAGACAGGCTCGAGATAGAAGGCTCAGTTGAACTGACAGATATTCTGAGCCTCTCTACATGAATAAGACTCCTTAATGTCGGTAACCTTGAGGTTTGTGTTTGTTCTCCATAGAAACAGACTGCTGAATCTTTGTTCCCCTGGTAACCTGCAACGTGAGGCAGTCCAGCTGGTGAGAGTGGCATGCTTATTGACAAATTCTTCCTATAGCAATTGAGCAAATAATGTGACGACAATGAGAGAGGCAGTAGGTGGAACGACAATGTGAACGTCTGAGGCGGAAGCTCTGGCACGGTCTTACATTACATAAAGCCTCAGTGTTGCTTAATATTCACCACACCTCCATCCTTCTGGCTCTGGGACTCTGTCTTTATCTTATTTGAGGATCTTATATTCTTCAATGCAATCTTCCAGTACTTTTCTCTCTGGCTGCTTATATTCTCCAGCATTTTTTGACAGTGCAGGGATTTGACTGAGTGAAACTCAGCTGTCAGAAAAGGAACAATGAAGTCTGCATCTCCTTTAGGTGCATATATCACACGAGTGATGCACAACTTTGACCTCAGAGTTTGGCATTAATGCACTTCTAACTTGTTTATTTGAACAAAGGCGGTAACATGCATCACATGCATAAGAGAAGTTTTCCTAGTGTCTTTCTGTAGTCTTTGAAGTGAAGCTGTGAGTCCAGAGTCCACAGATGCCTTATCAAATAATGAAAGTGCTGGGGTTACAACATATTCAGGTTGTTTGGTGAACACTCAACAGATACTGCTTTGAAACAGCAGAGGGCAGTGTTTGCTTTGCTTCGCATAGACCCCTGTTCATCCAGTGAGTAATGGAGTCAGGTGCAGGCTGTTTGATTCAGGTTTGTGAAAATGTTACAGACATTACAGTCATTATCAGAAGCATTCATGCTTCGTTTAACACTTGTTTGTCGAATTCTAAGAGCTAAAAAAGAAAAAATGGGAGATATTTTACATTAAAGATGTCATTGAATTTTGCATGGTTTGGAAAATATGGGTTCAAGGGGAAAAAAGTGTATATATTTCTATATATGTGTGTTACTTTTTTGCATTAAATTGATCTAAAGTTACAGTAAAGACAAATAAATAGTTCACACAAATGCTGTTTTTAAACTATCTATTCACCAAAGAATCCTGAAAAAAGTATCTTGGTTTCCACAAAACATATACAATACATTGCAGTATTGATAAAACATTTTTCTTGAGCACCAAATCGGCATTGGAATGATTTCTAAAGGATCCGGTGACACTGGAATGGAATAATGGCTGCTGAAAATTTAGCTTTCAATCATGTTTTTAAATTACATTTTAAGATATAGATATATTCAGCAAAAAAGTTTTAAGAAAAAAAAAAAAAACCAAAAAAAAAAAACCAAACAATTGTTTATACACACACCAACACACACACACACACACACACACACACACACACACACACACACACACACACACACACACACACTATTCATTCATATGTTTTTGTGGAATGTATTGTAAGTTCTGAGTTTTGATACATGCTTTTTATTATTATTTTCCTAAAGTAAAAATGTGCTAAAGTAAATTTGCTTCAAAAAGCCTTTTATACTGTAAATGCATCCACAGTGAATAGCAGATATTTTCTTTTCATGGAGAACTTTAAGATGCGTTGTGAATTAAGCCTTTGCTGTTCAGCGCATGAATCATTTTCCATCAAAGAAATGGTGCTTTCTGGGAATCCACAGAATTGCTTCTACCCTGAATCGCTTCGTGTTGATGTCAACTTTGTAGACTGATCCATTATCCGATTCATCCCGCTAGCTAGTACTGTTGATCACTTTGTTAATTCACTGTGACAGAAGGCTTCCTGTGGTCTCTGTCTCCAGAGACCCTGTAATTCATTTTTGTCCCCTATAAGGTACTCAAGATCTAAATTCATGGGAAGGAATAGCTTCTGGCCTGAAACCATGTTCTAATAAAGACTACATATGGGGCTTTTCAGTCATATCCCATTTGTTTGATTAAACCTTGACAGTCATTTGTTCTGTCTTCTCTAATACCTACGTGCCTGACAGAAGTCCTGGGCCACTGAGTCTTGAGAAATTAATGAAAGCTGTTCCTTTACCTCATAAACATGATTTACTAGTGCATTTGGTTAATGCTGTATGTAATGTGCACATAAATCACAAATACATAAAGACAGTTATATTTCATAATATATAGTTATTGTAGAGACTAATTCTGTTTTAAGATTATGATATAGCAATTAAAGCAAATGCTTTTAACTTAAAGAAATAGTTCACCCATAAATGAAAATTTGTTGAAAATTTACTCACCCTCTGGCCATCAATGATGTAGATGAGTTTGTTCTTTCAATGGAACAGATTTAGAGAAATTTACCATTACATCACTTGCTCACCAGTGTATTATAAACAGGGCCATCGCTAGTGGGGAGAAAGGTGATCATTATAGGGGCCCACGGCTGTGGAAGGGGCCCTTGGCAATTTCAACCGAGTGCCCAAGGCCAGCATGAAAGATGCTCAGGATGGTTGACGCAAGCTTATCATTTGCATGTGTTTTTAAGCCTTGCCAATTTCAACGAGATTTTAAAGCATTCATGCTAAATAAGTCGATTGAGTACTTGCGTGCTGTGTTAGGTGCCCACACAGAGAGCCAGTTGAGTTCTCTTTTGCTTCTTCTTGCTCTTGAATGCTCTTGAATGAACAAATACACCTTGCCAATTTAAACATTCACTCAATTCAGCACTTGTGCACTAGCCTCATACGTCACGCCCACGGAGCGCTGGCTAAACGTCTGATGCATATGGGACAGAGGGTCACTGCAGTCACCCTGATCCAGTACGTATCCAGCCCAGATGGTGGATCAGCACCTAGAAAGGACCTCTACAGCCCTGAAAGACAGCAGAGACCAGGACAACTAGAGCCCCAGAGACAGATCCCCTGTAAAGACCTTGTCTCAGACGACCACCGGGACAAGACCACAGGAAACAAATGATCCTTTTGCAGAATCTGACTTTGTTGCAGCCTGGAATTGAACTGCTGGTTTCGTCTGGTCAGAGGAGAACTGGCCCCACGACTGAGCCTGGTTTCTCCCAAGGTTTTTTCTCCATTCTGTCATTGATGGAGTTTTGGTTCCTTGCTGCTGTCGCCTCTAGCTTGCTTAGTTTGGGGACATTTCATTTACAGCGATATCGTTGACTTGAATGCAAATTATTGCACAGATACTATTTAAACTGAACTGAGCTGCATGATGACATCACTGAATTCAATGATGAACTTTGATGTTTAAAGCGCTATATAAATAAAGGTGACTTGACTTGACACAAAAGTGGAAACACTTCAGGAGTGTGGAAGTCATCATTGGATTGGTTGAATCCTACAGGATTTCTTTAACGTACCACCTGGAAACAAAGATACTGTGGCACCGAACCCCCTCACGAAAGCCGCTGTGTTTACAACTGTGACGACGAGCGCTTATCAGGATCAGCTAAATGCTGGATTTTCAAAAGTATGTGAAATATTTAAAGTTTGCGGCATAGAATCTTTAAAATATATCAGAGAGTTATACACACCGGTCTGTTATTGTGGCGACATTTCCACCCCTTGAAATGTGATGCTGAACGAAACGAACTGTGATTGGTTGGTCAATGACATGTTGGTCAAACGGCCTCGTGGGCGGGCCTTGGCCAATGAAAGCTGCCATGAATTCCAGACCTTTAGCCGTCAGTCTGAAGGTCTGGCTACGCAAGACTACCCGTGCACTGACAAATACATACAAAATTATGTTGAAATACTCGTCTTGTCGAGTATCCTCGAAAAAATGTTGGTTATGTCTTATATTCTTATGTCTTATATCATGTCTTTATTCGGTTCCTGTAACTGAACAACTTGAAAAACTTCATTGTTTAATTTGTATCTTAGTTCTATTTATTTCTTTGTGCTATTTACATGATTTCAAACAGGGCCCACGGGTACAACCTGCACAGGGGCCCAAGCAACGGCCCTGATTAGAAACATGGAGCTTTTGTCTTTAAAGGATGTTATTTGATGGGCTGGACTGTAGTAGTGTGGATTATTTGTGGATTATTGTGATGTTTTTGAATCAGCTGTTTGAACTCTCATTCTGACGGCACCCATTCATTGCAGAGGATCCACTGACCCAAACTCATCTATCTTGGATGGCCTGAGGGTAAGTACATTTGATCTTATTCTGACAATGATAAGTGTATTAAATGGAACATTTTTGTGCAAGAGTACAAATTGGGTAATTAGACATTTTAGCTTTATTAAAAGGCCATTGTTTTTAACATTATAAATCTCAAATGATCATGCTTTATTTTTTGCCAAATTTTCCATCATTAAACAACTTCTAATTTAGACTATTATTTTTGACAAATATCACGTTTAGCTTTGTCATTATTTAGTGGAGTGCAAGATCTCCATATGAAGGTTTTTTTTTTTTTTTTTGTCAGTGTCAAACACTTCTGTAACACTGCTCTCTTTCAATTTTGTGAAATATTTGTGGGACGTTGCATGTCCTGTGACCTGACATGAAATTCTATTTTAAACAGCATTTTTTTTTTGCAAGCAGTTTTTATGAGTTAACTAAGAAACTACATATATTTTGATATCTGGAATATTTGGACATTCAATGCATGAATCATGCATGAATCATGCACAAATCATGCATGAATATGGAATATGTCACCCACCTGGTTCCTATCAGAAATAACAACTTGCTAAAACAACAATTTCTTCCCTACTTTTAGAATACAATTTATATTGGTTTTCATGATGAAAAAATGTTTAGTTCACAAAAAAAATCACCCCCCTCCCCTATACAAAAAAAAATATATAAAATAAAAAAAAAAATTCAGTATTTTGTGTGGATCAGTGTATTAATATTTAAAATCCATCTGCACATACCTACACAAAATTCATTGTTAAAATCATCTGAAGCTCTCAGCTCAAAATGATGTTGTAAAATTGCAATGCTTTCCCCTTGTTGATGTTTATAGATCAAAGCAAGGTTTTTTGGGAATGTGCTGTATGATTCCCAGGGCTCACGGTATAGTCTGTACTTATTCATGTTGGGGCAGAAATATGGCTGCAGTGCTCTTTAGCTCTGCCAGAGCATGGCCTAGAGTGGCCCTCTGTTCTGCCTGAAATGAAACTGTCTTGAACACAGTTTAAGTCCACCTTTGATATAAATCCTTATCATCAATTTGGTGTCAAGGTAAAGGGTCTGACATCATCTGACTCTCCTTATGTCTCCCACATTAATGGGTGTCTTTTTCAGGTTTCAGCTGCCAAACTGCCTCAGCCTGCCTATCTTCCTCTGTTTATAGATCAGCATGAATAAATGATGAAATGATAATACACAGCAGCAGAATCTTTTTTTCCTCTCCCAGAGATGACTCTGTAGGAGACGGGGGACTTGGCTGTATTATTATGCATTAACAGTAAATCAGGTCAGGTCCCCACTGCCTGCTATAGGTTTTTTTCCCTTTCTTTCTTTCTTTCTTTTTCCCCCCCTGCTTTCGAGGTGTGGGGTTGCAGGCAAACATGCCTGCTAGTATACATGGCTGAGACTGGGATTGAATCGGGGGAAGCTCAAGCTAAAAACTAGGATGAGGATCCACAGAGAGAGAAACACAGCTGATAGAGCTCTAAGTGTAGGAGTAACAGACCCAAGCAACACTCAAGCTTGCTGCACCAATGAAGTTAAAGTGACAAGCATTTAATAATATGTGTATGTCACCTATTTTGCTATTGGTATTATTTTATAATATTCATTTTACTGTTTGGGCACTTTTGTTTTAACTGAAGTGTTACATAGTATGAAGCTGTTTTTATACTGATACCATACCTATCATTCATTTATCAATAATAATAATAATAATAATAATAATAAATAGTTTTTGTGTCCATTAAGTAAAAAAAATAAAAAGCAAAACAGAACATTTAATTTGTATTTTAATTCAACGTATTATCCAAAACCATCCTTTGCTACATGGCTGTTTAATATATAAATTATTTTTCTTGAATATCTAGTAGGGAAGCATTAAAAAAACTGAGTTACACTTTATTTTACGGTGTCCTTAAACACTGTTAATATACATTTAAGTATGGAGTAATATTAATTCACTACATGTACTTACTATATGGTTAGGAATAGGATAAGGGTTTGGCTTAGGGTTACTTGCATGTAATTATGCATAATTAATTGTTAGTATAACAGTAAGTACACGTAACATGTTTAACAAGGACACCTTAAAATAGTTTTAACAACAATTCTAATATATGTAGATAACGGATTATCTAGCCAAAAAAAAAAAAAAAAAAAAAAAAAAAAAATATATATATATATATATATATATATATATATATATATATATATTATATATATATATATATATATATATATATATATATATATATATATAATATTATATATATATATATATATATATATAATATTATATATATATATATATATATATTATATATATATTATATATATATATATATATAATATTATACACACACACACACACACAATCATTCATACCATCATAAATGATTTTGCCATGCCTTTCACCCTTAGAAAGCAGCCATTTATTAGCCAACACCTGCTGAGATGAGAAGTCTGGAATTGACAGCATTCATATAATTTTATATCCAAAAAAGTCAAGAATGTGGACCTAAATCTCAGTAGCTCTTTTTCTCAGACTAAAGGGTGCCTTTGGCTGCAACCCAGCTGTGAATATTGGAAATATCACCATCTTTTGGATGACTGGCTGAATAAAGATAAAGAACAGAGATTAGTTTTCAATTAGCTGCCGGCACAGATTCACAGTATGACCGTGCATTCATAGCTATCATTAGCAAACAACAGTGAAAATGCTTCTCTCCGCACATGCTTGGCTAATATTAGAGGGCCGAGATAGGACTATCACTCCAAATCACATCGGTTGTTCGTTGTCTTGTCCTCAAACAGCTGCTGTCATGCAATAATAATCTGACATTCAATTAAGCTTGAAATCATTTAGCAAGCTAATTAAGAAGGAGACAGGGTAGGGGGCTGTTAATCTGTCACTGAATCATTACCAGTTTAGGGTGTAAAACATTGCTGTAGCCAGTCAGTGCTCTTTAATTTGGGTTGTATTTGGGAATAAGTGTCCAAATAAACCTCTTTTAACAATACTACTGGAAACTAGTGGATCTTGGTTTACTATTGTAGGTTGAGTATCATTAGATTTTTAGCAATTCTGATTCTGCTTATCAATTCTGATTCTTTTTTTTAAATGTATTTATTTACTTTTTTTTATTATGTAAGGAATGTGACAATGTTTACATGTGCCAAATATAGAATCCCACAGACCAAACATATAACATAAAAGTATGAAATATAGGCTAAGTAAAGAAGGTAACAATATTTACATGTGCCAAATATAGACTCACTTGGACAAACAAACATGTATACTGATAACCAACATTACAAGTCCATTCTGATTAGCTCCTGTATTTGTATTCATGTGTCTGTGAGCATGCATGTGTGTGTGCACGTGTCATTGTGTCTAGAGGTGGAGTAGCAAGGATACAAATGAAATAGAATCTTAACAGATTAATAACAGATATAAGTATAACTTATAAAAATAAAGGAAAAAAAAATCAAGCCTGATTCTTAATGATTCCAAGTTTCTATTTTAATAAGGTTTTTTTTTTTTCTTAAATGTCAAACCTTTAGAAAATAAACATATGTATATATATATTTTAATGCAAAACATTCTGTTACAGCTGAATACCAAAAATTTAACAAAAATGAGTAGACTACAGAACAAAAATGAGCAGCCTTCAAAACACTTATGGAGCTTTTCCACTGCATGGTACGGCATGGCACGGCTCACTTTTGGGGGGTTTTCCACTGGGTACAGTAACTGGTACTTTTTTCAATACCACCTCGACTGAGGTTCCAAGCGAGCCGTATCGTTACCAAAATGTGACGTGCAAACCCTGCTGATCACTGATTTGCCAGAGAGAATCACCACTACCTGCATCATTGAACTTGCAATACATGACACTAGACACGCTAGATGAAATCAGCACAGCCAGCGAGGATCGAATGCAACTTTTTTTGAATGAACGCAACAGTTTTGAATGAACACCTATTTTAAACAACAAAATAATGGCTGTTGCATGGTCTGTTGAGGAAGTACAGACGTTCCGCTTGTTGATAGACGAGGAGTGGATCCAGCGAGACCTTAATGGGACTACACGGAATGAAAAAGTTTTTCAGGAGGTCACTCAGCACGGCAGTAGAGGCAGTGCAACTATAACAAAATGTCTATAATCCTGCCAACTCAAAGCAGTACTAAACTGCAGTGGAAACAAAAACTCAGCCGAGCCTTACCATGCAGTGGAAAAGTGCCATTACACAAATAACTTTTGCCTATGGTTTTAACAAAAATACCAGAGCAAAAACAACTAAGTAAACTAATAAAATAAGAACAAAGCAACAAATTAACAATAGGACAAAGTTCAGGTACAGAAACTGTAATCAAATGTAAAATAACACTCCAGAGTTATCTTTTCATAAATAAAATACATATTAATCTTTATTAAAGTTACAAAAGTATTTCATTCAATATCAGTACGTGATATTCTTTTTCTTTAGTTTTTTTTTTTTTATTTGCATTAATGGCACAGATGGCAGCAGAAATATTAGGCTTGTGTCACTTTAAGACCTAATGCATGGATCCAATATACAGTTGTATGCATTGTTTTCCCCAACTGTTTATATTTTGACACACAAGTTTGTGTGTATTTGTCCGAAAACAGCATGTGAGTGCTGAATTGAGTTCTCTTTCGTGTCTTCTTGTGATGAATGGTTTAAAATCATATTAAAGTGCATACACGTGTATCAATAAGTGGAACTGAAACGTGCATGTTTTATTGAATTCATGGTTCTTGGATGTTTGGATCCGGTTCTTGATACCCTTTTTACTATACTATACTTGTTTAGGTTTTCCTAGCTAATTAATTTCTTTGAAGTAAGTTTAAAGAAATCCACACATTTATGTGTCACATGGTGCTGCGTTTTGCATCTGCCTGATTGAAGATATTGCCCATTTTGCACCTCATGGGGTTGAGGGTGTTCTCTCAGATGCCACCATGACGTCTCCCAGCATGCTTTGTTCTTGTAATCACCTTCTCCCACCATGCTTTTTTTCTTGCAGTGCATGATAACAAGAAACAATCATGGTTTAGGAGTTGTGAGGAGATTTAAATTCATTCATAGCGTATTCATGTGTATTCAGAGCTCTGTATAACATTATCAGGGGATATGGATCCATTTTCAGCACCGTTGTGATGCTGTATTAGCAATGAGCATCAACTGCAAATGGTCTGCAGTGTCTTTGCCTGTAAAACCATGACCCTCATTTTCAGAATGAATTGGCTGTGAGCAAAGCAAAATTTACTATTGCATTAAATATGTTACTCTCTAAATGAAGGCCAATAAATGTCAACATGCATTATTCAAAATCCAGCAAAGGTATTATGAATATGGATTACAGGTAGTGCAACTGCAGAATTTTTCTTTTTATACATTTTGGATATAATAAACTGCAACATTTAACTGAAACCTTTTTCTGAGCTGGAGCTTACAAATGCATGATTAAACTAAATTGAATCAAGGAACATAGATAGATAGATAGATAGATAGATAGATAGATAGATAGAGAGAGATGGCCAGATATTGATTTTTTTTATTGATTGATTTTTTTTTTTTTAAATAGATACTGAATATTTGTATATTTCTATGTCCAGTAACTGTTATGCAGAATGGATGTTTTTTTTTAAGCAGCAACAATATTTACAATAGGCAGAATAAGTTTAATGTTTTCAATTGGAATTCATGTATTCATTAATTTAAAACTACAGTTTAAAATTAAGTTTTAGGTGTTAGAACATTTATAAATTGTCAGAAAAGTAACAAACAAAACAAATACAGTAAATATAGGGCTGAATTAGAGGCCTTTAGTGTGTGTGTCATATATTAAATTGATATATATATGTATATATGTATTCATGTATTTATATGCATTTTTTTATCTGCTAAGAAGTGAGTTAGTTTAAACCGGGTGATCATTTTAAGTACCTATAATTTTCATGCTTATTGTTACCTAATTAAAAAAAAAAATCTTAATATTGCTTAATGTTATCCATTTTCAGATACAAAAGTTGCTTTGAAACGAAAAAAAAAAACTGAAACTAAATTGGAGCGAAAGTAAAAAAATTCTACAGAACGTGTATATGTATATATTGTGTTTTTCCCTATAAAATTCGCTTTATGTGTTGCCATCAACCATTCACAACCCCGTCAATTGTAAATGAAAGACATGTTACTGAAGGACCTTGTAGCAATCTGGAGTCCGCAAACACAGATGGCTGGACTTAGATTTACCTAAAAAAAACTATTATATTTATATATAACTCTCCTCTGGTGAAGTTTGTCAAACTCAATAATATAAACAAAATGGTGTGGAAATCTTCAGAATTTGTAGGCTTATCTTTGAGTGAGGAACTAGGGCAATATTTCCCTTGCTGGTGGTGGTATCAGTCAGAGTCACAGACCTAGTGCCTCATGGTAATCATCAGTCGTTCACTTCTCTCTCTCACACACAGAGAATCTGGAAAGTCCCAGAGGGTATAAGAGAAATCTTTTTCTCTCTTCCTCACCCACATTGACATTTCCAATATCCCCCACCAATACGGCAGCTGCCAGTATTATTTGTTTATTTTTCATCCCTGTATTATTCCCTCATTTTGGCTCATTGTTTCCCAGACCAATTTCCATGTGGGTTATTGTCGCTCATTGTGAGTATCATTCATTAGTTTGCACCAAACAGCAGTGCCTTATTGAATTGTAGATCTATTCTGGTGACGGCAGAAATATTCCTGTGGTACAGGCACTTGTCACTCATCTTTTTATTGCCTTCAATAAACCTCAGCCCTAACTTGGTTCCAGACTTCCTGGGCCGTTTGGAGGCACACAGTTTCTTTGCAGTAATGCCATTTTATGTGATTGGAAGCAGCAGGAATCTGTCCTATAACCTCTAATTAGCTCAGCACTTGGGTGAAGGCGATATTCTCACCTCAGGTGTATTTAAATGACTGGTGATTAGTATCAGACAGTGACACTGCTTTTGTAGACCTTCATCTGCCTGCTCTTTACCCAGAAATCAGGGAAGATCTAATGCACAAATGCAGCAGCCTTTGATCTGTGGAAAACATTACAATTAAAAGACCCAGGCATTGCTTTGAGAGCAGCTCATGCCACAAACATTATTATTATAAACAAAATGGTTGTCTTTGGATATTATTGTAAACTGAAAATAGTAAATAAAAAAAGTGCAATTTCATTAAACAAACAAACAATCAAACAAACAAAAGTAATCAAGTGTACAGACCAGCTGAGTGCAAGTACATTTCGTGAATGTCAAATTATTACTTTTGATTTGTGTTTTTAACTTAAAAGTCGTTTTAAATGTAAATGCTGGCAATTTCCCAAAAGCTCAGTAAAACAAAATATGGAAGGTGCACAGTGTCATACACACAAATACAAAACACAATCATGGTAACACATTACGCTCAAATAATGCAATGAACAACATAAGATATATCATTAAAAACCCTGATGTACATAACTGAGAAGAAAAAAAAAACTAGAAAGAAAAAAAAAAAAAAGAGGATCAAATGTGAAGTGTCACACAGGGAATTCTGGTTAAGTTAGTTAACACTTTTTCATTGTACTTGTTCTTTTTACTTCAAAAACTGTACATTTAACAGTATTTTACTGTAAAATTGCGTTAAATGCCCCTTAGATCTATTACCATTTTTCCAATGTAAATATTAAGGGAATGTACTTTTAACCAAGTAACAGGTCTTTTGCAGTTAAAATGACAATGAACCAAAACTACTCATGGAAATGTGAAAATAAGATTCAAATAAAAATGCTAAACTAGAATGACCTTGATTTACAAATGTAAAAAAAAAAAACATATGAACTATATATATATATATATATATATATATATATATATATATATATATATATATATATATATATATATATATATATATATATATATATATATATATATATACACAGTACAGACCAAAAGTTTGGAAACATTACTGTTTTTAATGTTTTTGAAAGAAGTTTCTTCTGCTCATCAAGCCTGCATTTTATTTGATCAAAAATTTAAAAAAAAAAAGTAATATTGTAATATATTATTGACAATTTAAAATAATTGTTTTTAAATGTATTATACTTTAAATTAGTCATTTATTTCTGTGATGCAAAGCTGAATTTTTAGGATCATTATCACATGATCCTTTAGAAGTCATTCTAATATGATGATTCATTATCAAAGTTGGAAACAGTTCTGCTGCTTAATATTTTTTCAGAACATGTGATACTTTTTTAGGATACTTTGATGAATAAAAAGTAAAAAAAAAAGCTATGTTTTTAAAATATTAATATTTTGTAATAACAGTATACACTACTGGTCAGTAATTTGGGGTCAGTAATTTTTTTCTTTCTTTTTTTTAATAAAATCAATACTTTTATTCAGCAAGGATGTGTTAAATTGATAAAAAGTGATAGTAAAGAAAATATATTATTAGAATATATATTATTAGAATTTTTTTTATTTTGAATAAATGCAGTTCTTTTTAACCTTTTATTCATCAAATATATTAGACAGCAGAACTGTTTTCCAACACTCATAATAAATCAGAATATTAGAATGATTTCTAAATGATCATGTGATAGACTGGATGTTACATGTGACACTGAAGCCTGGAGTAATGATGCTGAAAAATTCAGCTTTGCATCACAGAAATAAATTATTTTTTTAAAGTATATTCAAATAGAAAACTATTATTTTAAGTTGTAATAATATTTCACAATATTACTGTTTTTTCTGTATTTTTGATCAAATAAAGGCAGGCTTGATGAGCAGAAGAGGCTTCTTTCAAAAACATTAAAAATAGTAATGTTTCCAAACTTTTGGTCTGTACTGTGTGTGTGTGTGTATATATATATATATATATATATATATATATATATATATATATATATAAATAAATATATATATAAATAAATATAAATAAATAAATAAAATAAAATATTGGTAACACAAATTGCTAATCAGCCAATCACATGGCAGCAACTCAATGCATTTAAGCATCTAGATGTGGTAAAAGCGACTTGCTGAAGTTCAAACCGAGCATCAGAATGTGGAAGAAACTCGTTACAACCAAAGTATGCAGAATACCATCTCTCAACGCACAATAAGTCAAACCCTGAAGCAGATGGGCTACAGCAGCAGAAGACCACACCCAGTGCCGCTCCTGTCAGCTAAGAACAGAAAACGGAGGCTACAATTCGCACAGGCTCACCAAAATTGGACAATAGAAGATTGGAAAGATGTTGCGTGGTCTGATGAGTCTCGATTTCTGCTGCGAGATTCAGATGGTAGGGTCAGAATTTGCTGTAAAGAACATGAAATCATGAATCCATCCTGCCTTGTCTCAACGGTTCAGGCTGCTGGTGGTGGTGTAATGGTGTGGGGGATATTTTCTTGGCACACTTTGGGCCCCTTATTACCAATTGAGCATTGTTTAAATGCCACAGCCTACCTGAGTATTGTTGCTGACCTTGTCCATCCCTTTATGACTAGTGTACCCATCTTCTGATGGCTACTTCCAGCAGGATAATGCACCATGTAACAAAACACAAATCATCTCAGACTGGTTTCTTGAAAAGGACAGTGAGTTCACTTTACTCAAATGGCCTCCACAGTCCCCAGATCTCAATCCAGTAGAGCAGCTTTGGGATGTGGTGGAACGGGAGAGTCGCATCATGGATGTGCAGCCGACAAATCACTTACTACCCAGCTCTGTATATATGTTGTCCATATAGTGCAAGCCCAGTCCAGTGTTGTTTTGCAACATCTTCAAGATATATATTTTTTATGTTCCACAGAAGAAAGAAAGTCATAGGGTTGGATTGGAATGACACGAGGGTGAGTAAATGATGACACAATGTTCCTGTTTGAGGGAAATATCCATTCAGTTAAAAAAAAAATGCAATTCACATTTTGTTGTGAATGTACATGGGCTGCTTTCCATGTTTGACCTTTTTGAAATAGAGAAACCAGCAGGAAATTTACATATTCCACCATCATGCATTCCTAAGAATTCACAGCCTCATGAAAGCATAGCACGTACCATAGTGTCATATTTGCTCAAATTTGCTGCTTTAGAAGAGAAGTGAAATCAACAGTGCAGAAACATCATTAATTCATCTGCTGAGAAATATGAAAAACATAAGGTCTGCAACGTCAAGTGCTTTGAAAGCTGTGAACTCGTGTAAGGTTTTCATGTATCTGTAGGGAGTGCATAGAAAAAATTTGATGAAACTGGCCAAAAAATGCAAAAATAGCAGTCCAGTTTAAATACTTCAATTTTACATTGAATTTTTATTCACTTACTTATTTTAGCATTCAGAAACTATCCATTATATGCAATTAGTTTTGTTCCCGGATGAGGCTAAATGAAGTTGTCAAATCCTTTTTTGATGTTATCAAAGCAAATTAATTAATGACCTGAATCACTGGAGATATCTCAAGTGCAATTACCATAGAAGTCCCATCTGGACAGTTTTTCTGTAACTTTTTATTCAAGTAGATTATTCCCTATGGCCTTCAGAGCTGATGAGTTTGTTCATGACAGACAGACAATGTTTCCTTAATTTTTGTTCTTGCTGAGCAACTGAGTGGACCCTTAAGCTCATGTACCAATGACCTGTGCTGGAAATTATATAATAAGAATAAATAAAAAATACATAAATAAAAAATTCTTATGCTGTTTAGGTTGCAACTTTCATACTGTGCTATTTATCAATTGTAACACTTAACAATAAGGTTCGGTTAATTAACATTGAGTAATGCATTAGGTATGACGGAAGATCTGTGCAGCATTTGTTAATCTAGGTTAATGTTAATTTATATATATACTATTGTTCTTTATTTCATATCCATTCCTAAATCATTAACTTATGTTAACTATAAAAAAAAATGAAAAGTAGAAATGAAAATTAACCTAGATTAATAAATGTTGTAAAAGTATAAATTGTCAATGCAATAACTAATATTAACCAGTTAACCATATTGTTAAGTATTACCAACACATTTGTTCCCTTACAATTAGGTTAGGCTTTTTGGGTTGTGTTTTCTGTTTAGTTTGTTGCATTGCACATACAGTTTTAATGATTTTGCATTCTTAAAGAATTTATTACGACTTCACAAGAGATTGGGTTAATACTGATTGAGTTAATCAACAGTTTAGTTGACCATTTGGTTACCTTAAGACAGCGGTCTTAACCCCCACCCCCCCGCCCCCCCCTGCATATTTTGCGTGCCTCTCTTTGTTAACACACCTGATTCAGATAATCAGCTCATTAGAAGTGAGCTCCGTGCATAAACTGTGTTCCGATTGACATGGTCCCTACACAGTGTCCATTGCTCCCTACTCCCTGAGCAGGGGAAATCTGTTGAAGTTACCTCACTTCGGAACATTCATTCATGGATTTGCTCTGTGTCACGTCTTCACACACGGACAAGTGTGACATCATATACCTCTGTAAATAAATACAATTTAAATTCATGTCTCTCACACTTCAATGAACTTTGAATGGAACATATACGTTCGCTTCGAACTGGAGTCATGGCAGCATATCCTGTGATGTCCACTTCGCAGGGCACTTACGTTCAAATAGAACAAACGTCTGAAGTGATAAGAGAAAAATACAAAATGTGCAGAGCAGGGTGTGCAAGGACTGGAATTGAGAACCGCTGCCTTAAGAGCATGTAATTAGACTAGTTAAAATTTTTGATTAGCAAACAGAATTCTCTGAAAACTGTTGATCTAATAGTTGATCTCCACATCTAGAAGCACAGCGTTGTATCTAGCAGTGTCTAGATTAACATTAATTACAACTAAGCAGGAGGAAAAGATAGCCCTGCTGAGGAGACACAATAATAGAGTGTGGTGTCGGTGATTTCTCCCATGCTTGTTTATGCTTTATTTGTCCCTAGTTGTTTTTTGCTTAATAATATCGGATGACAAGAGGTACATTCAAAGTGCCAAGGCCAATAAGCAAAACAAAGAAAAACAGCTTCTGTCTAATTGACTCAGGGCCTATTCATTAGACCATTTCAATCCCACAACAAATTGCTTGGGGGATTCTTGAAATCCCTGAACAATCTCAAACACTGACTTAAGGAAGGAAAAAAAAGTACAAAAAACATCACAAGGAACAAATATGGTGTATGCAGAATATGTGACACACAAAAGGCCCAAAACTAAAAGGGAGCGCACCCAAGAGACAGTCCATCATAAAAATAAGATAAAAGTGAAAAAAGTAAATTAAAATCTTAAAGTAAGCAGGGCCTGAATTTCAGCTTAGGATTTGGCCTGTTACTGCACATGATATTGTCTAAATGTAACAATTCACTCACATTATATTCACTAAAATTGACTTTTTAAACAATTTATTAACATTAATTCACATTTGAGCAAATATACATATCTTTACTGATGTTCAACATGTTCATTTGCAAATGAGGGGTGACAGTTGAAATTGGGCAGATACATGGTTTTATCAGATGGTTGTTGATTGGATCGAGGCGGATCTGAATGCGACTTTGCAGTTGATTGTAAAAACCAGGCGGGTTTAAGCAACTAAATATTTGGAGAAGTCCTGCGTAGGTCACCAGAGAGAAGTCTGTCATTTCACAGGGAGGTCCAGTTATGACATTTTGACAAAATGATGAGCTCAAAATTGAAAAAAAAAACAACAACCCCAAAACAGAACACACATGCATATATGAATCATTCACAATAAGATCAAAAATATGCAACAGCAACGCTTTATCATATTTTTTGATTATTTCAGTAAAACCGATCCAGACACACAAATCTTGCATAGACTTCCATTAGAAAATGGCAGACAGCAACAGCTGCAAAGGTAGGATTGGTTAGTTACATTTTAGAGTTGGGGCTTAGGCCAGTTGCTGCAAAGACTTCTCACACTACATAGCTACAGTATGATCAGTTTTCTAAACTGACACATTTTGCTCAGGTTGTGCATAATGCAAAAAGACTTCATATTGCCATTTGTAAATATGGTATTTTTATTTTGTTCGTTGGTATAATTTGTGGTGTGCTATAGTGCAGAAGACTACAGGCAATGAAATAGATTCAGAAATGAAACTTGACTGAAAATGAGCCTGAGATGACTTCTTCAAATGTGATGCAATTAACTTCCTCAAAGCAGTGCAATTTCTGTAAATGAATTCTGTTATGCATTTCAGAGGACTAATCATTTCTTTTTTTTTTTAGCTTTGTGTGTAATCACCCTCATTAGTTTTCACAACAGCGAAGGAGATGTTTAAATTTCTGACATGTAATCTGTTGCTGTGGAGACAATTGAGTGTGAGTTTACATCTCTCACAGGAACCTGCAGATGTGTTATTATTTGCTATTATGCGCAGGATCACTCCATCCACTTTATCTATCTCCACTACACAAACATTTTATGATTGAACAAGCAAATATCCTTTGGGCACAAATCTTGTTGTTAAATGTGTTCAAAACATTCATGAAACTCCAGAGAACAGCTCAATTATTTCAGGTTGTTTTCAAAGCTAAAGCCAGATTCATTTCCCCAGTCCAATCAGTTTTGATCAAATAAATAGAGACATGGAAAAATGCGTCTGTTGATCAGAGTGTCATTATTCTCAGCTCAAAGAGAGAAGAGATCATCAATACAACAGTGACATTCCACTCAGCTGTCCCATTTTCTCCTGTTTACCATGTGTGCACTGTTCTGGATCATTCGTTTACCTACCATTTCTAGAATAGAATCAGAATCTAGAAGCAGAATCGCTCAAAGTTGGATGTATTCTGCTTTTTCTGAATTTTATTTTCCCCATTGTGCTGAACAGCCTTTATGATCTAGGCCATGTTGGTGAGGCTGGGATGTGAATGATAAATGGCTAAAGGTGGAGTGAGGGGGTGGGACTGTTGTAGCAGCAGAATAAAGTGCTTTAAGGAGCTCATTTGTCATCCAGAACCCAGTGCACTGCACGAGGTGAAAAGGTCCCCAAGTCTCTTTAATGAGCTCTGAACTTTCCCGTTGTCCACTAGCTAAACTAGGTAGCAATCAACTCAACGTCCTGCCTTCCTAAGTTCCTAAGTTGAGCTGTGTCAGCCGAGAAGAGAAAGATTAAATGACATGTCTACAGTGTGCAGGTAAATGACCTCTCCTCTCCTGCATGCAGTGTTGGGGTTAACGAGTTACAAAGTAACGGATTACAGTAACTATATTACTTTTTTGGGTAACGAAGTAAAGTTACGCATTACACTAATAATATTGGTAAATACACTACTTTACTAGACTATAGGAAAGTGCTTTCCTGCGTTACACAAGCCGTATTTGCCTGTGTGTAAAGTTCTGGGCCGGGTTTCCCGATAACGATGAATCTTAGCGCTTAAGAACGTTTTCTACAAATAATTTTACGATCGTTGGTTATTGTTTCACGTGCGTTTCCCAACAGTGCATGTAAAGCAATTACACATAGATGTGCTTTACACTATCCGTTTGTCAAGTGCTGAAATGTCACCTTAAAGAATGGCTCTTAACTGTAGTAAACGATAGTTTATTGACATTAACCTAATTCTGCATTCCAGACAGACAACTTGGATATAATAACTATAATACAATACAATATTTTGGGCCCTATCATACACCCGGCGCAATGCGACCCAAGGCGCAGCGCAAGTGTGTTTGCTAATTTCAGTCTGTCGCATTTTCCTGTCCAGCACCACGTCGTTTAATTAGCAAATGCATTTGCGCCCATTTGTGCGCCCATGGGTGTGCTGGTCTAAAGAAGAGGTGTGTTCAGGTGCATTGCTGGCGCATTGATATTTTAAGGAGCTGAAAATAGACTGCACCATATCAACTCAAACCTGGTCTAAAGTCTGGCGCAATGTTTTTTCTTTGTTATTTAAAGAGCGTGTTAGTATAGGCGGGTCCACAAAACTAAAACACAACACTTAATAAAAACAGATAAAAACATCAACAAAAAAACAAAACAAATAATAAAAATTAAAGGATTGCAATGCATATGAATTTTTTGTAGGCTAATTAAATATAAAAATGGCTACATGTCAATCATAATAGATAGTCATCGCATGTATCAGAATTAGGCTATCTATTTGCTTGCACACGAGGAGCTCTGTTTCATCTCAGAGACGCGTTCTGTCAAATTTCGCCGTGTAAATAGCAAATCCGTCATGGCACGAGCGCAGCTGGCTCTTAAAGGGAATGGAAGATGAGACTCTGATTGGTTTATTGCACATAAACACCCAAAAACACCCATTACTCATTAAGAGAATACAGACAACCCACTTAGACCATGCGCCCGGGCGCGCCAAACCGTTATTATTATTTCATACTATAAAAAATCAAAAGTGGATTTGGACACACCCTGAGTGCACCTGCGCCATGCGCTTTACACTTTGCGTTTAGATCGTTAAAAAATAGCCCTATATTATATTATATTATATTATATTATATTATATTATATTATATTATATTATATTATATTATAGTGTATTATATTATATTATATTATAGTGTATTATATTATAGTGTATAATATTATACTTTACATAATAATATATAATGTACTTTTTATACAGTAGAGAGAGAGAGAGAGAAAGATATGGTTTCCGGGTCTAATACACACATAGCTGGTTTTCGTGCACTTCAGCAAGTCATTGACATATTTACATGCATTAAAATAAGCCTATTTTAAGAAAAAAATTAATAAATGAAGTTGTTTTATGCATTTAAATAATTAGACATGCTAAAACACAGAATTTGGTAACAATAAAACATATGGTGAAGAAAAAATTAAACATTTCATAGGGCCCTAAACAAAAAGTAATTTTTGTTAAACTTTTAATAAATTGTTATGAAAATGTATGTTATGATTTAAATTAATTAGACATGCTTTTTGATTAATACAATTAAACTGAACCATTAAAAATTAGTTAACAAAAAAAAAAATAAAACAAAAAAAATGGAAAAACAATTTGGGAAAAAATAATACAGATTTCATAGGGCCCTAAAAAAGGAAAGTAAAGTAATAAGTAGTGAAGTTACTTTTCAAATGCAGTAACTAGTAAAGTAATCTTCTTACAATTTACAGAAGTAACTAGTAACTAGTAACTAATTACATTTTTTGAGTAACTACCACAACACTGCCTGCATGCTTCAGGGTCGTTTCTGTTGAAAAATTTTCACATATGGATTTTTCACAAATACATGCTCTGTGAACCTTAACAAAAATATTGAATTAAGTCTTAACATATGAACGGATCTACATATATCTGTATAGAGTGTCCGCTGTAACATTATTATTTAATCTTTTTTTTTTAACACTTCCTTTGATGTGTCTGGCATTATGCGGGCAGAAAGTGCTCGTCTTGACTGCGGTTGATGCTGATAGTGCTGATAATGCATTCACAATGTCTTCTGCTGGATACGCTTATATGCTTGTCAAAGGGGTCATCTGTGCTTCTTTTAGCTTTAGCGGTGGAACGAACAGTCAGCTCACTCTCTGTACAAACACCACTAATTTTAATCCTGACAAGAGTCTTGGTTTTTATTCTTGTATGCTTTAGCTCACTCCCTCTCTAACCTCTCTCTTTATCATTTAAAATTGATGCCAACTCCCCAATGGCCTTTCTTATGGAAGAAAAGAGACTTTGAAGTTTGGAGGACTCTCTGAAAAGCCCTCAGGCATCTCCTTCATAAGGCTACTGCTACCATACCCCTCATCCCCCCCCAATATATCTCATTCTTTCTCTTTCTCTTGGCACCTCTAGTTCTTGGGAGAATTCACTGCTACTGCAGCACAATGAATAGCAAACAAAACTTGTGAAAGGGCATGACAACAATTACATTCTCTGGAAGATGATGGGGGAAAAAGTAATAAAATAACATGTAATTTGCATACAATAAATTCCTGGTTTCAGAGTAAACTCTTAAATATTTACAAGGATTTGCTTCATACAACAGTGTAAAAAACATATTTTAAATATTTTAGTGGCTGTGGAATGCACTATTTGTTTCTCACATTCTCCCCCAGATAAGGTGTAATGCAGCAGATTTTTTCAACTGGGGAGTACAAGAGGGGCACAATTAATACAGAGGGGCCAATCTTTATGTTGTGTAAGTGGTCACACTATATTTTAAGGTCGCTATTAATAAACCATTAACTACGACATTTGTATCAATAAACTCCTAATATACTGCTTATTAATAGTAAGTAAGGTAGTTGTTAAGTTTAGGTATTAGGTAGGATTAGGGAAGCAGAATATGTGTCATGTAGAATATATGCTTTATAATTGCTAATAAACAGATAATATGTGTTAAATGTTAAATGTGAGAACTAGTTCCCATATGGGTACCAGAATCGAGTAGAGATTATTTTTTACAACAAACTATACTTAATTATTTATCCATCATAGATGATTAAATTTCTTAAATATACACTTTTTAATAATATGCAGATGTATTATAATGCTTATAATTACTACAATTAAATTACAATATAATTTATAAATTATAACAGTTTTACAATTTGTATAAGGATACAAATGTTGAACAGCTGATGATAAATGATAAATTGTGATGCATTATCAGTTTTATACGGAGCCCCACACATGACATGCAAGAAAAAATAAATTAATTGTGCGAACAGTTTACTAATTTGTTTCCTCGATGTACTAAAACGTGCACACGATTACTATTTTGTTCCCTTGATTTCCTAAATCGTGTGCACAATTTACTAATTCGGTCATATGACATTGCTAAAAAGAACATTATTTTGTGTATTTGTGTAATAAAATGTGTTTATACGATTTAAGCTTCAAAAAAACACATTATTTTCCACATACTGTACATTATTGTTGCTTCTCTATGCCCCGTCTTTCTGTAACATGTTGATTTTTACAAAGCTCATCGTTCTGAAAAGTGAGGTGTATGCTGATTGGCCAGCTATCCAGTGCATTGTGATTGTCCGAATGCCTCAAGAATGTGACGGAAATGTTACGCCCCTTACCATATTGTAATCCCGTGACAAAAACAATAAAACCCATTACAAACAAGCCATTTGTTTAATTCAGTGGGGACATCATTACTGATAATAATGACTTATACTGTCTTTTTACGGGTTGCATTGCGTATAGCGCATCATAAACATAAAACCATATCTGCATTTGTAATCAGAGAAACGAAAAAACAACAAGTGTCAAGTTACTCTACACTGCTCAAAAATCACGTTTGAATCATTAAGGGCAAATTCTTTAAATATGAAAACGTACTTACAGACAATGAGTGACAAGTGTCGGACTGTCCTTGCAAAGTTGGAATTGCCCCTTTACAGGGTATCTGGGGTTCATCTAGTTGTCCTGGTCTCTGCTGACATTTGGGGCTTTTGAGTCTTTAATCTAGATTTAAACTGACAGAGTGTGTCTGCCTCCCGAACAATGTTAGGTAGATTATTCCAGAGTTTGGGTGCTGAATAGGAAAAGAAGGATGTTTTTAGGAGGGCGTGGACGAGTCTTAACTTTTATAAATAATATCTCTTTGGGTTTGAAACTTTAGTCTTCGCAACTTTAGGGATCTTATCTATGCACGAACAGCTAGTAACACTCCAAAGAGAAAGGAAAACTTGAAATTGCATCATATGACCCCTTTAAAGACAAATGAAAAAATGTCAGTTAAATTAAAGTTTGACATTCATTACAAAATTAAAAACCAGGTTAATTATTAATGGGCATCTAAAAACAATAATAAAAGTTTGAGGTTGCGGAGGTCATGTTCGGATTGCAAATTGTGCGTACACCAAATTTCTTATTATGAATACGGTCCATTTTTTAAATTTCATAAAGTGTTTATATCCAAACAAACAATATTCATAGATTCTCTCTACCCCTGTATTGTTCTTCGCTTGCACAGCGTCATGCAGCTGTGGAGACTCTGATCAGAGGTGCTGCTGCTTCCGTGGCTTGCAGTTTGGTTAGGCTATTATTTAATGTTGCATTGATTTTTTTTAAGTTAAATTACAGGGATAAACATTGTACAATTTGATTCGCCATCTCGCTTGCAATATCAATTGCGTATTGTCAAAAAAAATGCAGGAAAACCCTGATTGTGTTATGCATTACATTCAGCCACAGAGCATTGCAATTAGCAATATCTTGGTCTAGGAGCTACCCCTGAACCTGGTCTGTCCTAACACTGAAAGACAGCACCAAAATCTAGTGCTGCAACTCGCTAGTTGAAAAAAAAAAAGGTATGTAAAATAGATCAACTTTCATGTGCTTTTCTTTTGTTGGTAAACAGCTGCTCGCTATTCTCAATCCTGGTTGCTGAGAAGCATCGCAGCAGCATTAATTATTCAAATACAAGCCAAAAAATATAATTTGAATTTTTGAGTGACAGAAACTTTAAAGTGTGAAACACACACAGACAGGAGCAGAATTCGACTATTTTTCTTAGTTTTGCCTGTAGCACACAGGTGTTGTTTGCAGTTTTAGAGAACCTTGCTAGTAGTCAGCAGTTAGTTGCATAGTTGCATAATTTTGCACATTTAATTGAATTAATTCAGTTTATTTTTAAATAGTTTTCAGTCATTTTCATTGTCATTCATATTGTTTTTTAGTTATAGTGTGTGTAGTTTTCATTTTAGTTTTTATTCAGTATTTTAGGGATGCCGTGTTAACTAGTATCATTCTGTTTAAAGAGATAGTTCACCCCCACCCCAAACATATTATGGATCAATGTTACACCACAATAAAGGATGCATCTCTGCTCATCTTCTGGTTGTTCTTATAATGACCTACAGGCAGAAACGGAAATCAGGAAAACTTTTAATAAGGACTGTAAAAAGATGGACTAATGAAGCAGAGCGGGATTTACAAGCCTTCTTCGACTGCACTGATTAGAGTGTTTTTGAAGCTGCTGCCACCGATCTGGACGAGCTCACTAATTCTGTAACATCATACATAATAAGCTGTGAGGGTGTGTGCATCCCTACCAGGACTCATTTAACTTAAAACAACAACAGACTTTGGTTCACTGCCACTGATCTGGACGAGCTCATGAGTATATATGCTGTGAGGATATATGCATCCCTACCAGGACTCTTTTAACTTACAACAACGACAAAGTTGCACTGCAAAACAGGCATGGGGACAGAGTTTTGTATAAACAGGCTAAACACACACTGACAATGGAGAAAAGCTGAGGAACCAGTTTCTGCCAGTGACCCTGCATCAGTATGGAAAAGACTGAAAGACATCACCAACTACAAGACACGTTCCCCCAGCACTGTGGAGAATCAACAACTGGCTAAAGATTTGAATGATTTAAATTTTATTGCAGGTTTGAAAAGCCTTGTCTCTCACCCTACACCCATTCTGAACCTTCTCTCCATGGATCTATCAAGACATCCAGCAACCCCTCTCTCCCCACTCCTGCATTTCAGGTCTGTGAAAAAGATGTGTGTCAGGCAGTACTGTCACAAGGGTTGTGCCAAGTGTGTGGACCGCACAGGGCCTCGCATCTCTAGAGGGCCTCGCTCCTGACCTGCATTTTATGTTGTTATTACTGTTTTTCCACCCATTTTGTCCTTCGAAAGACTAAAATAGTCATTGCTGATTGTAGGGTCAAAAATTATCAAAGACTTCTGTTTTCCTGTCCCAAACTATCTTGAGTAACAAAAGGGCCATTTGGCATTCCTGAAGGCACAGAATTGCTGATATCGATCAAGGCCTGTAGGCCAACATGTTTATACATCGGGGGTCTGCTAATTGTCACACCTTTTGCACAGTGGGTGAAACTGTAGTCTGCTGATTGGTCAGTTTGAATGTCTCACATTTGGGTTTCAGTCACATGGTCAAGGAAGGGATAAAAGAAGACTGTAACTGTTGCTCTGTCTCTTTTCTCTCTGCTGGCTTTTCTTTGCTGACTCTTTCCTTTGCTGGAGCTCTCTTCTCAGGGCTCTGCCCTCTGCCCTCTCTCCCTCTTTTTTCTCCCTCTCTACATCTTCCCCTCTCTCTTTCTCTCTCAGGTAATATTTTACATACATGTTACGTACAATTAACTATATGTTTTACTATCCTTCATCTATTTTGTAACCAATTCAAGTGTAACAATATCAAAATATGTTATTAAACCATTTCAATTATTAATTATGTGCTAACTAATCTTGATTCAATGTTAACTTTGAAGTGCTACCTATTGCAATACAATATAGTCACTTAATAGCAACGCTCTCCCAAAAATTTAGCTATTGTAACTGCGCTTATTTCCGTCGTTGGTATAAGTGGCAGTGGGTGGTAACAGACTAGAAATGTACAGTTTTATACCATTGTGCTGATAACATTTCTTTAGTCCTTCGGCAATCCTACAGCCTGAACCATTGTAGGGAAACCACCCTTACAATTCTGATGTGATTTAAAATCTGAAAAGGGAGAAAAACAGTTTGCCAAAAGGCGGATTCGAAACCAGGGTTGATCGCGTCAAAATGAGTATGACACACGTTTTACCATCTGCACCACACGGTGGTGGGTGGAGTTAGTGTAAATAGCCTCTGCCAACAAGTTGGGCTATTTGCACTTGAAAAATGTGTAACTAGACACTCTGATTTATTAAACAAAAGACAAGTTATTTCGAGTCATTTAATTCAAGTCCGAGTCAAGTCTTTTATGAATATTTATCAAGCAAGTATCAAGTCATAAAATTTGCGACTTAAGTCTGACTCGAGTCAAGTCATGTGACCACCTCTGCTAGTTAGTATGAAGGGTCCAAAGTGATTTTACCAGCCCTTTTTCTCAATCTAGAGGTGTAAAGATCTTTGAGGTTGGGCAGGGGGGAACCAATAGCCGCGTTTCAATTGTTGGGCCAAAAGCAGGCATGCTAGTATGTTCTACCCCAAGAAAACCTTGCACCAACACGAGCAAGACGAGACAATATGAATAAAAATGAATAAAATCCGTTTTTTGGCCCGACGAAAACCTTGCACCAAAGCGGGCCAGCTGGAGCTAGAGGAGTGATTATGAATAAAAGTGGAGTATCTCCGCGTCTGGAGAGCGTCAGCACCTCAAATCATTTCATAAATTTAACAGTTAACACCAGTATATGCCTTTTAAAATAATTTTTGCTCAAAACTCACTTTCACAGTAGCAATTGTTCGAAATAGCTTCCGTTTGAGAACTGATGTGGATTATGATCACCATACAAGGCAGAAATATTTATATGCAAAAGATGCACGCTAGCCATTACCATATTAAACCTAGTAAAAACGACCGCTTGAAGAAATAAGACATCAGCTTCTCATTCAGGTTATCACAATTGTGTATTTATTAAGTAACATTTTTTTTTGTCTGTCATAAGTCTCATCTCGAGACTTTAGCTCTGCGTCATAAAAATATCATAATAACGTTATGTTTTATGTTCGGGAGCTCCCTCTGCTCTCTTTGTAAATGTGACGTAGCCTATACTGTGACTACAAATAAACAGACTCGACTGAAAGTAGGCTATGTGTCCTCTTTCTTTTGTGAAATAATGGATCATATCGCTTTATTTCTGTGTGACTAATTTTCAATCCTGATTAATTCATTGTGATCAATGTATCACTTATTATTGTAAAACTTTTGGATTTAAGTCTTTAACAAAACATGCAAACAAATGGCTGCTTTTATTGTGATCGTGCTAGTTTCAGTGACTTATATCTTATTAGTTTTCTGATAACTTCTCTGTTGGTGAAATTATGGGGTTTGCGTGACGTTATTTCAGAGGGGCGTGTAAAGGGTCTGGGTTTAGTGTAGCGCTGTGGAGCTTCTGGTCCGACGGTGGAAATTTTGGGCTCGGTGCTACAGGTTCGAGACTGTTAGCCCCGCCCGGCCTGTTTGAAAGGGTCATATGATGCAATTAAAATTTTTCCTTTTTTTTTGAAGTGTTACAAGCTCTTGGTGCATAAAGAAGATCTGTAAAATTGCAAAGACTAAAATCTCAAATCCAAAGAGATAATCTTTATAAAACTTAAGACTTGTCCAGGCCCTCCTAAAATGGCTCGTTCTAACATGCCCCCAAATCTCTATGTCACTATGTGGGAAGATTTCCATAATGGCGCCCAGATGTCATATAGATGCTGTGTGTTTCACTGTGAAAGCGAAACTATTTTGTTTGGCCTTCCAAAAGTGGATGATAGTCACTTCGTCATGTCTAGAGCTGATCCGTGCTGGTCGCTGAGGAAATACATCAACTCTGTCAAGCTCCTGAAGTTCGCAGATGACACCACACTTACCGGCCTCATCCAGGACTGAGATGAGTCTGCTTACAGAAACGGGGTTAAAGAGCTGGCTGTCTGGTGCAGTTATAACAACCTGTAGCTGAACACGCTTAAAACAGTGGAGACTTCAGAAGGAACCCCTCTGCACTCCCCCCACTCACCATTATGGACAGAACTGTAACAACAGTGGAGTCATTCAAGTTCCTGGGCACCATCATCTCTCAGGACCTGAAGTCCCCCTGTTGAAAAACATATTCTGGTTAGGTATGTTTTGAAGCATGGCAGCTGGTTTATGCTGGTCCTTAGTTGGTCATGAGCTGGTTTAAGCTGGCCATGAGCTAAACATAACTTACCATACCTATAACCAGCATATGCTTATTTTTTTAACAGGGCCATTGTCAAGAAGGCCCAGCAGAGGCTGTACTTCCTTCATCAGCTGAGAAAGTTCAATCTGCCAAAATAGCTGCTGATACAGTTCTACTCTACAGTCACTGAATCCGTCCTCTGCACTTCTATAACTGTCTGGTTCAGCTCAGCAACCAAAACTGACCTCAGAAGACTAAAGCAGATTGTCCAGACTGCTGAGCGAATTACTGGTACAAACCTCCCTACTCTCCAAGAACTGTACTCATACAGAGTAAGTAAAAGAGTTGACAAAATCATTCTGGACCCTTCACATCCAGACCACTTCCTCTTTGAACTGTTGCCATTTGGTCGGCGCTACAGGGCACTGAGCACCAGAACGGCCAGGACAGTTTCTTCCATCAGGAAATCCATCTCATGAACAGTTAACTTGGCAATAAACGTGGAATCTATACACTATCTATACATTTATTTATTTAACACACTTACCTCTTTTTACATTTGCAGCAGCACCAGTATGGTGTAACATTTATTTGAAACACATGTATTTGGTACGTGCTACCTTATATCTTTAATCTTTCCTTTCATTCTTTTCATGGCTTTGGAAAACTGTCTTGGATGTTTCTCTGCATCGCTTTATGCATAACCCCGGGTTGCAACACCAAGCTTTGTTGCAATTTCTTTTTTGAATAGAATGCTATCTCTGAATCTTTAAAGTCTCTCCGCAAGCGATCATACAGGTGCAGATATATTTGTGCCAGCTCAGCTATTCTACACTCCAGTGTATTCATGTTGCTAGTGACAAGGAGATGTTGTTCTCCTGTCTGACCTTCATTGAATGAGAAACGAATTGGGAAAAAACAATTGCATGTCAATTGTTTTTTTTTTTTTGGAATTCCAGAGCACAGCCACCGATTGTATAATCGTCAAAGACCAATGGAAGCTCAAAGGTTTTTAGGGACCAAAACAAACTCCCCCAGAAAGTTCGCTTTGGTCAGCTGTATCGAACTGCCGAAACGAACTCGAAATGAACTCAAAATGAAAGTTTCGGCCTGATTTTGTTTGAAATGACGTCATATCAGTTCATTCTTCGATTTCGTTTGAAGTATATCGGGGCCTTAAACTTTCACACTGGAGTTGTGCAAAGTCCCTTCCTGCTTCAAACGCTTCACCATCATCCCAATCCATACAAAACTCAAAACTACTAGACAAAATTATTACAGACCTGTGGCTTTAACATCTGTGGTCATGAAATATTTTTTTTTCAAAGACTGGTGCTGGCCCACCTGAAGGACATCACCCTTGATCGACCCTCTGCAGTTTGCAAACAGGATTGTGGGGGATGCAGTCAACACGGGACTGCAGTATATCCTACAACATCATGAAAAAACATACACTAACAATAAACCTCTCAATAAACAATTAATCTATGCATTCAGCACTATCATCCCATGTACATGTACATGAACAAATGTACATGAACAGTTAACTTGGCAATAAACATGTAATCTATACACTAGCTATACATTTATTTATTTAACACACTTACCTCTTTTTACATTTTCTTGCATTTGTATGTAATACACCTGTACACTCAAACTACATCTATTGCCTACTTTGTATATTGTGTATTTTTTTTTAAAAAAATTTTTTTATATTGTTATTTCCTTTTTACTTATCCTATTTTTATTATTTGTATTATCTGTGTCTTGTCTTGTCACTGTCATTCTGTTTGTGCTGTGGAATCTTCTGTCACCATAACAAATTCCTACACATACCTGCCAATAAAACTCCTTCTGATTTCTAATTCTGATTCCAATTCTGAAAAGTATGACACCAACATCAAAACATCAAATCTGAAAACAGCAGTTATTTTTCACTAGGTTTTTCACTATTTTTCACTAGGTTTTCTTTTCTCAAGCTTACGGAGAGCTTGCTAGCAGCTTTCTGCTTTATTGGTTGTCCTTATAGAATAAATAAGCAATGTTTCTTTGCTTGTCCTTGACCCTTCAGAGCACCAGGCAGTTAATGGCTCCTGATCAGCTGGAAATGGCTGCCAGAGATTGAAGCGAGTAGTTTGTAGAAGCCTTATTGGGGTGTTCCCATACCACTGAACTGAAGTCAGCTTGGTGGGATGGGATATCCGTCTCATTACTTGGGTCTCTGGCCTTGCACAAATGAAGGCAGAGGGCAACTCAAGCATGCTTAAGAGCGGACCAGCTATTGAAGGTGTCAGAGATGGAGAAGCTGGAAGAAAGGGCCTCATATTGCTGAATTTCCTAAACGAAATAACCTCTGGTCTCTATTAGCGCTTGCTCTCAGTTAAGTCCCTCCTTCCACTTATGTTATATTAAAATGAATTGCAGTGTCTTTAGTTTTTTTTTTTTTTTTTTTTTTGAATTAAGATAAATGCAACATATTAATTATAGTGGTGAACAGCATCAACAGAATAAAGCAGTCTTTGAGGAAAGATTATAAAGAGCCAATTATTAATATCAATTAGGCCTGATGGAAAGATTTTTATTCTTGACAAGCTACTTCAAAACACCTATCAAGTTTGAAGCATCTGGTATAGAACGTCCCAAAATCAAGATTGATAAATGTACACTCATAAATTGAATATACAAAGATAGTAGCTTCTCAAGAAGCATCTAAGAACTTACAACAGGAAATCTGATATCTGATGGTGAGTGCACTTCAAAGGCTTTTATGCTGGCAAATGAATGCAGACGGTGAGATTTATCATGTCTCAGGCAGATGAGGTTTTGATTTGTAATAAACCTTATTAAGTCTATTTTGAAAACCCATGGGTGATTTCATAATCAGCTTCTCAAATTTCACACATTTCCTGAGATCACTGTTGCCAAGATCTCAGTCAGATCCATGACTAATTGTTTTTCACCAGGCTAAATTCCTGAGGGACTATATCGTCCATACAGAATTTCACAGAAAATGGCAATGATGAACCAAAACTGCTTCGAGTTTGATTCCCATCAGACTGAAACATTCCAGTATTGTTCATAACGATAGAAACCATTTTGTTATGCAATCATGAAAACCCTTTCCTACAGAATATTATTACTTTTTCCTGTTGCTA
This sequence comes from Cyprinus carpio, assembly GCF_018340385.1. Classification (NCBI taxonomy): domain Eukaryota; kingdom Metazoa; phylum Chordata; class Actinopteri; order Cypriniformes; family Cyprinidae; genus Cyprinus; species Cyprinus carpio. Next base: position 11,656,338 of record NC_056583.1, read on the forward strand.
TGCTACATTGCCTGGGGTGTGTGGATCAAACTGAAGTGTTATGATATAGAAGTGAACTCTAAAGCACTACAGTACCAGTTGTCTGTTGTCTTGTTTGTCAGATGTGTGGTGATGTACTATTTTTCTGAAAATCCACATAAGGAGGTGTAAATCTTTTGCTGTAACATTTTGAGGCCGATTGAATTTTCACCCGGCGGACACTTTGTCTTAATGAATGGCTATTGATTTTTGTGTTCTGAGATATACAGACATCTACTTTATATGATGTAATTGTCATTCTTTGGGGCAGATTTTAACTAAATCACCATAGTCACAGTCTTTATGAGTTTTCCCCCCAGCTTCAGGATGTTATTGTCAGACTCTGTTCCTTGTTTTGTGTGTGTTTTGCTCCCCATGTGCCTTCCTTGCCATTATTTGGTCCTTCCTATTCCTGTCCCCATTTAGTTCTATTAGTTCCAGGTGTTCCTTGTTATTGTTAGTTATCCTCCTCACCTGTCTGCCCCTCGTTATCTGCCCTATTTGAGTTCTAGCCCGTTCTGTTCTCACTTGTCTGGAATCCTTGTCTCCATGCTCCTTACAGCAGTGAACCGTGACAGTTATAGTCTTTCTGTATTCATTTTATTTATTTTTGCACCCCATTTAACATGCTGTCAAATAAATGTTTTGTTACTTTGCATGTTAATTAGTCTCTCACTTTTGAAATTCAATTATAGTTTTTTTTTTTGTACACCATTTATAATCTGTGACCAAGTTGTTGTACATTAAATATATGTATATATACAGCAGTGCATAGGAGTATGTTTTAGTCCACTTACTATTGCATGTTTTTTTTTTTTTTTTTTTGCTTGTTTCAGTTCATATCAAATCTCATCCTATCAAAATGCCTCATCATTTATATTAAAGTAGCGAATATGTTATGCAGGTATCAGATGATGTAATGAAAAAAAAAAACAAACAAACAAAACAAAATCATGACATTCTCATCAAAAGTCTTTCACAAGAACTAAAATCAATGTAAACTAGTGTAACCTAGAATGTGAGATAAACATTATGAGCATCGTTCGACCTTATGGATGTCACCTGCACCATTGAACTGACAGCCATACAGTATATGAGACGTTTGCTCATTTGACATCCCTCAGAAAGGAAAGTGACAGTTATGGTAGTGTACACTGAAGGGCTTCAGGTTCTTCCCAAACCTCAGCGCTGTAATGAGGTTCCATATGGTTTAGAATTAATTGAATGTACTGTGGCTGACAGTACAGGTCTGGAGGGTAATTCTGCAGCAGGGACACTGGTTCCGCCTCAATTGAGACCTGGCAGATTGGAGTCCTCTGAGAATTTGACCCTCAACCCTCAATCCAAATGTATGTCATAATTTGGAAATCACTGCCCAGCGGTACCTTTTTGCTTTGTTTAAAGATTTCAGAGCATTTCTCCTTGTCAGGAACATAATTCAACCTTGTAATGTTGTTTGGGGATGGAGGTGAGTGCTGTCCTTCAGTATAAAGTTTCTGGTAATTGTTTGGGATCAGAGTAGGATATAAAAAGTAAACTGTGTTTAATGGCATGTAATCTAATTTTTTTAAGCTCATGTGGAAAGAATGTGTTGTAATTACTGGATTTTGCACTTTGGGTGGTTGAGAGTGTGTAATGTGCACACTATATAAATGTGGTGTAAATTAAATGTAATTTAAAATAACTTGCAGATTCCATTTTAATACACAGTAATTGCAAAAAGTCTGTCACACTTTATAAATTTAATCTTACATGTTTTTGCCACTACAGTACATTGATGAGTTTTTTTTTTTTTTGAATGTGTGTGATATTACATACATTTTCATCTGGTAATTAAGTGCTGTAAGTGATTATTTTTTGGAATACCACACATAAATCAACTCCACTACCTGACAGATATGACTGAAGTGGTTGTCATGAGAAATATCACTCTGTGATGGCCCAAGACAATGTTTTGTTTTCTTGTCAGTCATTGTGCCTCTTAGTGTTTGCTGACATTGGATTGGCTGACATGTTTTTAGAGGGTGGGGTTTTGGGGAGAGTGTTAGTGGTTGAAGTGGTGGCATGAAACAATGTCAAATATACTAACAACATTTACAAAAATGAAGACGATTAAACAAATTTAGTTGATTGCATATCCATTTCATGCTGTAACCTGAGGTGATAACAATGTATCAAAGCTTATCTCTTTGGATAGATGTTTTATAGGATATTTTTGTAAATAAAGGAATGGCTTCAGGTCTTACAAAGAATGGCTATAAAAAGTTAAAGACAGATAAACAGGCTGTGTGAAAATTGATATCCTCCTATTTTCGAGTGTTGGTAAAGCTGATCTTATTGGATTATTTCTCTTAAATGTGAAGGTGTACACCTTGTCCCCAGGCTGATGCCAGAGTTAAAAGCAAACAGGACATCAGGCGTGCAGACAAACCGGAGGCAAGTGCTGCATTTTAAACAGCCTGGCAGCCTCCTCACCTGCTGATCTTCAAAGAGTTTGATGATGAATGAGTCCTGCGAACAAAATATTCAAGGTGTGAGAGCAGCGTACCGATCTATACCACAGCTCTTTGAGAGGGACATGATATTTACCATTTGACTTTGATCTGCATAATTGCGGATGGTTTGTGTTTCTGTGGCACATTTTAAAGTAGAGTGCTTCTTTTGAAAGGCAGTTTCTGAAAAACTCTAGAGAAAATGGGTTTACCTCAGGCAGGTAGAATTCCTGTGAAACGCTATTGCCTGCGTTCCATTCAAAGTCAGATGGGAATATTCCTACTTGATATCTTCAACTTCCTATGATAAGGCACCTGGTTCTTGGAAGGTTACATAAGGAAACACAATGGAATCACTGCTATTACCACTGCAGGAGTGTGATTGTCAAGGAATAAGTCGCCTAGCAACTAAATTATGAAGGATAAACAATGCTACTCATTATTAACATCTGTTCTGAAGGTGTATAAATATCAGCAGAGGTAGTGTTTTACACACCTGTCTCTTCAAATGTTTATGGATGCACTGATATTAATGTTGTGATGTACAGAAGTAGTGACAGATCCTTTCTTCAGTATTGTGACACACATCTGAGTGAAACTGACTATCAAATTTATTTTTTTTACCTGGTTCTATCCATTGTTGTTGGTTGGTTGGAGGCAGATATCAATGTGAGCTTGTGGTTGATTATACTGTAAAAAAAAAGAATGGTCTTACATGGACTAATTCTGTGGAGAAGTCCAGCAAACATCATTTGATGGAAGTCTTGTCGTTCCAGCAGAAGATGCGAGTCATTACATAAAAAAAATAAATAAATAAATACATAAGTACAGGGATAAATCGTTCACAATAAGATAAATAAAATGCATTTAGAAAAAAATAATAATTTTATGTTGACTTATTTGCTGAGACTTATTTTCATGTTATGGTTGAGAAATGATTGATATAAATTTTCTATAGTATTTTGTTAAATAAAAATAAAACACTTAAAATTAAAGTTATTTTAACCCATACAGAAATGTAATATGTTGTCATATCAAAAGTGTAATATAATTTTCACATAGTTACATTCTCTGGGATGAAGATAAAAGTTTAGAACGTATAAAATCCCCACAGTAAAATTTGTATATGTACATATATTAATGTCTAAATGATGATTTTTTTTTTAAATATGGTATAATATGTAGCAGCCATATATGCCAACAATATATTTATTGTATATATGCAACTTTATTAAAACACATACAAAACAATTGTGCTTCTGTTTTTGTAATACAAAAATTAAAAAATTACCTTTTATACTTCCATGTACATGACATATATTTCCAAAAATATATTACACTTACATATTTCTATTATATATATATAATAGAAATATGTGACTACTGTATCTCTGCAAATTTAGTATTGTCTGCATGAAGGTAGGTAGTAGGACATTCTGACTTTATTACTCCACATTCCCACCTGAAAAAATGTATCAGAGCACAGAGATTAGAACTTCAGCTCTGTGTTTATGGAATAATGTTACAGCTTCTGTTTTCACAAACAGCACAGACAAGTACATAAACAGCCTGTGGTATGTGTTTTTTAAGAACAACATGGATCTAGATTGCTTATTGAAGAGCCACATTGTGACATTACATTTGTGCCAAATAGCTCTGGAGAAATTTTGTCTAATGCGGCACTCACACAGATACACAGACTACCAAAAGCAGAAGAGCAACATGAGCTCAGTCTAGCATATTGTTTATATTTTAACAGCCAGCATATATAACATCAGCAGACTGCAGTGAAGCGCTTGACTAGGCACTGTATTATGAGTCACTTGGAGAGGCTGTTAGCTGTTGCTCGCTATATTGACTTTTGAGATCTATTCTCCTGCTGAATGCAGCGCAATCTCCTGCACAAATGTAATATTGATAAAGGCCGTAGCCTTCCTCTCATCCTGCCAACCCTGAGATCAGAATCCAAAACTCGTGAATAGATCTGAATAGAAATTTGTGCCAAGGGAAAGAGAAAGAAATGTGTTTATGGACGGAGAGAAGTGATGTAGCAAACAGGTATGGAGCAGGTTTATGTATGTGTGTGGGCTGGATGTCTTGATCTCATAGCCTGCTGACTTTATTAGAACGTGTATTTGGCCTCAAAGATGGCAGTCACTCATGACCCTTGAGTGGGAGTGTTAATTGTACGTTAACAGTTCTATGCTAATGTTAATTGGAGCAGATCAATAAATGCTCATGGGGCAGCCATGGGTTTTGCACACAGGTCATCAGTCTCAGAGAGTAGGCTGCAGAATAGTGAAAATCCAGTTTTAACTGGATTTGCAATCTGGATTTGAGATGTTTAACTCTGGGTTTAAGATATTTCAATGTTTCTATGTGCCTTTCAATGCACTACTCTTAAAGGAATGCATTACAATATTGCGTTACTTCCTAAAAAAGTAATGAATTGTGTTACTTTTAAGTAAAGTAATGCATTATGTTGCTTTAGCGTTACTTTTTCTCTTCTGGGCTGGGCTTGCTTTTTGTTTTTAATATAAAAAGTTATATTTTTGGCAAATGTAAATTCATGTCTGTACACAGTAGAAGGCACGACTCAAACAAACCTTTCAGCTGTGCTGCCATTCTGCATTGCATGAAAAATAGAAAATACCCTTCAGTGTGTGTGTGTGTATGTATGCATGTATGAGTTCTTGAGAGATTTTGTTTTGCTCTGTCTCGAGTCAATACATGGACTGTAATTTTAACAGTGCTTGTTAAAACAGACTTTACATTCACATAAGTGCCCCTTTTTCAAAATGAAATTGAAACAAGAATTATCAACTTGATGTAAGGCTTTCTGAATGAGTGTAAGCAATTACAGAGTAACCCATTTTATTCCGTTCTGTTGCAATGTTTGTGTGTGACTTTGTTTGCAAGCCATTTTAAATTAAAACACAAAGCCTGCACATTTTCAATTTCCTCATTACCGTAATGAGCAAATAACACAAATATCGATGTTGTTTGAGTTTTTCATCTCTGTGTCTCAAGTAATGAATTCATCACTTTCGATGCCCCGCATAAACCATTACTTTTAACTTCTGAACCATGACATAGAGGCTACCATTTAGACTAATGGAAAAAAAGACTTTGATGTGCTTTGGCAGAAGTGAAAGGCGGAGTAAAAACTGAGAAAATGCCCTCTGAGAAAAGAAAGCTGGCATCTGCATGCAGAAAACACACATAAAAGGATCGCAGGATGGTGAATTGTTGTTGTAGTCTTGGTTTATGGAGGTCTAATAATACCAAAACATGCCTGCAGCGTTATCTTGTGGGACTTAAATATATATTTCAGATACTGCAGACTGATATTGTTCAGATGAGGGATAAACACTGAAATGTAGTTTGCTTGTTTTCCTTTCCATACCGAGACAGTGTTATACAGTATTTAAGCAATATGTTTATTTTCTTGGTTTGCTCATTTAAAAACAAGTCTGACATAAGTTTGAAAATCTCAAAAAGTTGTTCGCAAAGATTTTTACTATATACATCCCTCTATACTTCCCTTGCACTTCCCTTGTTCTTTTCAATGAAGCCAGGAGCCTAATGTAGAAGAGCAGTATTAAAAAAAAAGAGCTCAAGTGAGCAAATCGTTCAGGAGAGTGGAAATGTACTGTCTACTTCACAATAACACCTCGCTGTACTTTACTCTGAATCACAGGAAGGATTACTGTCCAGATGAACCTGACCGCTCCATGATCACGTCAGTGGTGCTACTTTCCAAGCATGTGATTTTTCTCTTTACTCTGGTACCCGCCTTCAGAGCTGCCATCTCACCCACAATAAATTAATATTTCACAGTCTCGAAAGCTTAGGCACAAATTCAAATGGCCTTGAGAAGCGAGCTGCTTCTATCCCGCTTCACTCCACTTTACAGTCTATACCAATTAAGTTCAAGTTCTTTTGTTTTGGTGATTTTGAGACGCTTTCTCTTTCTTCCAACCCACTGTCCCAGAAGTCTTTATTAGCAAACTGGGAGAACATAGTCTGAATAGAAATGGTGTCATCCATTTGCCATCAGACAATACCGTAAGAAGTGGCACAGTGCTCCCATCGACCCTACACTTGGCGGAATCCTTCATGCCTCTCTCTGTCAGTGATCAGAGGATTGCTGGCACTCCAGGTAATGTTTTTGTGCCGCTAGACGGTAGGGTGACATCTACACATATGGATCAATTGTCATCTTTTGAGAGTTCATTCGTGGGGTAATTTTCACTTTATCAGATTTTTTCCTGGTGTTCAATATTACTTCAATTGAATTTCTCTCTCAAATTTTGTGACACATATGTATGAGCGGTTGTTGTATGGAGCACAGTGAAGAGGCGGTGGAAATATAGAGATTTCCTGTTCTTTACACTCATTCAATATATCAAATGCTTTTTTATCATACTTCCTTGCCAGATGCCACTTTGTCTGCTGTGACCGTGAAAGTGATTGATTTATTGAAGAACTTGCATTTTCCTTAATCTCTGTGTTAGACCATATACTGTATTATTACTGTATTAAATATAAATATATTATAGTGACAGAGAGAGAGAGAGAAGGAGAGTTATTTCCTGATAAAGCTGGTTGACCACAATTTCCTCTACTCCATCTTACAGTTTACAGGAAGACAGTGTTGTTGTTGTTTTTTTGGGTTAGAGGTGGAGAGTGCAATTTTTGTGTCACCAGACTAGTGTTATCAAATTATTTATTACATTTAATACAATATTTTCTTTTTAAATTTAAATTTTACTAATTTTTCTCATTTTAAGTATTTTACATTTTCATCTAGCTTTATTTTTATTTCAGTTTTCCTTTAAGGAATTTTGGTACTTTATCTTAAACGTATATTATTTAAATTAATTGCCAAGGCAACATTTCTATATCTTTAACTCACATTACTTGTAATGCGTTACCCCCAACACTGGTTTCAAGTGGGTAAATAGTAAAAAAAAAAAAAAAAAAAACGAGTTTATGATTAAAATACAGTACTCTTCTACTCATAGACACATGCATATGCAGCAACCTAACCCTCATGTCATTCGAAATGTGTAGGACTTTTTTTATTCTGTGAAACACAAATTGTGTTGTGTTGGTCAGTGTGTCTGTGTCCATACAATGAATGTCAGTGGGGTTCAGTACTGTATGGAACCCAGTGATCTGTAAAAACATCTGTGTGTTTCACAGAAGAATGAAAATCATACAGGTTTGGAATGACAAAATTTACATTTATGGGTGAACTATACCTTTAAAGCACAAGATCCTCTCCGAAACATTCTCAATTTATGTTGGATAACATGGATCATCAGGTTGTTCACAAACATATAAGAAAACAAAAATGATATTCAAAATGTGCAGGATTACAGTGCAAAGTCTAAATGCAACCTGTAACTTCTGGCAGCTTTCCATTCGCTTGGTTAATCAGACTGTTAATTAGTACACTCATAATTAATTTGCTGGCCAGTAATGAATGTGATACCAATGCCCAGGCTTTTTAAAAATAATAATTATTTATTTATTTTTGTTGTTATTCTGCCAAAAAGTGACATTGTCTTGTTTTTAATTATCCAAGGGCGTCATTGCGTATTTAAGCAAATTGCTTGCAAATGGAACAGAAAATTGAATCCGTATATCTGAGAAAAATCTTAATATACTGCATCATGTGATGTTTGTGGAGAGCAATACCACATAATTTCATGAATATTTTAAGCTTATATTATTGAGCTTCCTTGTGTACATGTACCAAGTTTTTGGTAATCAGTAGCACTTTGTATTATACATATTCATAAGTTGT